>NC_040036.1:65031585-65271039 GCF_003713205.1 Coffea eugenioides
TAGTCTCATCTAGAGCAAACACGATATCCTTTACCTCGTCAAGCTGCGGGATCTCGGTTAATTAAGTGTTGTCTTGGGCCGTGACTCATTTCGAAATGACCTCCAAAATATCATTGTCCGATTGCATGCCCTCTGCCGTGAAAAACTCATGGAAGAAATTAACCGCCGCCGCACCAATCTGTGACTCATCCTCTAGCCACTCTCCATGTGACTTCCGCACCTGATGAATCACAGCCGGGCGTCTCCTCTCAGCCACCAGGGGATGGAAGAATTTCGAATTCCTATCTCCATCATGCAGTCACTTCACCCGAGTTTTCTGCCTCCAAAATCCCTCCTCGACCGTTAGGGCATGACGCAATCGCGCCTGAGCATGATGTAACTCACACCGCAAGTCATCCGTAGGATCCATGTCATACCTTGTCTCAACCTCCAGCATCTCGCGCTCCGCGCTCCGGGCTATCTGAAAGATATCCCCAAATGATAGCTTAGACCATTGCTTGAGAGCTTGCTTTACCCCCCGCAGCTTTGCCACCAGAGCCTGCAAGGGGAACCCATTCCCGGGCTGCGACCAACATTCTCTAATCACTCCCAACAAGTCTTTGTGAGTGGTCCATACATTCAAAAATCGAAACGGCCTAAGTTTATTGTCCAGATGCGTCTTCACAAATAGCAACAGTGGAGAGTGATCCGACGAATTTCGCCCCAAGTGTTGAACCATGACCTGGTGGTGCATCTCCAAAGCTGGCCCATTCAACAGCAATCTATCCAGGCGCTTTCAAACACGAGCCGGACCCACCCGGTTATTGCACCAAGTAAACCTAGACCCCGAGAACCCCGCATCAACCATTCCTGCCTCTGACATAAAATTTAAAAAGTCAAACCCCTCCGAAGGTCTAAATGGCAAACCCCATTTTTTTCCTCTCTGTTGGTGATCACATTAAAATCTCTCACAATAAATCACGGAGCCGAGAGCGGCCTATCCCTTAATAAGTCACCCCACAAAACCATCCTTTCCTGAGCTGTACACTTAGCATGAATACATGACAAGAGACTGGACTCAAGAAATAACTGAGATTGCACCTGTACAATTAGATATTGTGCCGACTCCACAATAATCTGACAATTAAACAGAGACCGATAAAACACCCAAACGGAGCCCCCTTGATTAGCTAGGCAATAATCCATCCCTAATTTGAGTCTAATGGCAGTAAGGTTCTCCAAACCCGACTTAGGTTCAACTACTACCACCAATTGTAAAGAATGCAACGTAATAAGCTTCCTCAACCTTTTTAAATTAGGGGCACGAGCCACTCTTCTTATATTCCAGAAAAGTACTTTAATCATAAGAAACCGCAGACAAGGAATCTGTTGAAACATAACCCCTAGATCTCAGAGTTCTATTAGAAGGAACCACCGCACGAATACCACGTACCTTGGCCACAGAGGCCCTCCCCAAGCCTACTTGCTCCTGTGCATGGCTGCCAGAAGTTACCAACAAATCAAAATTCAATTCCCCCATTGGCGACGTCACTCCACGAGCTCGCACCTCATCCCTACCTCCCCTGAGAGATAAATTCCCAACCCATCGCTGCATCTCCTGCACCTTTTCTACCATTCCCTCAGCAGCCTCTGACCGTGCAGCCCACAAACCTTCTTTCTCGACCCCAGCTTCCGCTGCTCGTACACTACCCAAAGAATTGTTGCGATCTCCACCAGTTCTTGGCAACACTTCCACCGCCCCTATACCCAAAGCTGAATCCTCAGCCGTGCTCGCATGTCCGAGCTCCTCCGCTGGAGGCTGGGCAACCAGTAAGCCCGCCCCTTGTTGTTGTTATTGTTGCTCCTCCAGCGAGGCACCCAACTGCTACATTACCTCCATTCCCTGTAGCTGCTGCTATTGCACCTCTGCTGACAATTTCAGTTGTTGTCTCACCCCACGCCGCGGTATATCAGGTGCCTCCATGTCAAGTAACGCCGCTTTTCCAGTTGTGGATGCTGCCGCAACCTTCAACAGCGGCACTGCCTCTCTGCTTGTCTCTTCCACGTTCCTACGCTGCCCTGAGGTAGCTCGCAGCGTAGGATTCAAGGCATGACAAGCATCCTCCGCATGTCCTTGGAGGAAACAGTGAGAGCAATATCGTGGAAGGTTCTCTACCACCAGCTCCTGCCAAAAACCAGCATTATCTTCATTCCCAATCCATACACGCGACGGCATCGTCTTCAACAAATCCATCTAGACGCACACGCGAGCTACACTTGGGCGTGACATAGCAAGAGTGGCCGCATCCACCAGTAATGGCAGACCCATGCATGATAGGATCTGAAAAAACACCTCCTTGTTGAAGAAATGTAGCGGTAGCTTTGAAAGCTGGAACCACAGGGGTACAATGGATAACGCCCTATCAACATGGAACCCGGGTGTCTATTTGAAGACTTGCATCGGTGCCGCAGAGACGTACTAGATCCTCCTGAACCACACGCGGTGAAAATCAGCCTCATTCTGTAGTTGTATCAACACATGCGATGTATCAAGAAGACCTACCGTGGGTTTCTCTCGAAGATCCAGCGTTGAGAAGAACTTGCGCACCTCCTCAATCTTCGGTCTACCCCTGAAAAATTTTCCTACTAACGCAAATTGATAAGGATTGGCCAAGGTCTCCATAGCCGCCTGCGTAAAGATGATTGCTGGCTCTTCTTTGTGAGTCGCCACTTCGGCCGCTATTGAGCGTGAAAGGTGAGACGCCTGCTGCTTGAACAGATTTGAGAAAGACTTACTTTGGAATGTTGGGGAGACTGGCTGCGAAGGAGGATGCCCTCCAGCAGGTGGCTGGAGGGCTGCCATGGCACCCACAACCGAACTAACCCTAGTCGACCTTGTTATCGTGAAGCGAAACCCTAGCAGCTAAAAGAGAGAAAATTGACACCTTTTCCCACCAGTTGACCGTCTACTAATAAAATCTCTATGTGCTAACTATCCTACTAATTTCTTATTTAGCAAAATAACCATTATTATTCATTTTACACAATGAATTCCAGATTGTTGAAGGAATTTAAATCACATCAACAACAGAGCCATAAGTTATCTTGGCTATAAGAATGAGAGCTACAGCAAAAAAAAAAAATTGTAGTTCCTTTTTAGTTTTCCTTTTACACACTATTTAACTACATTAATATTAGTTTATGTATTTCTATCTTCCTATTCTTCAATATGCAGATCTTACTTTGGTAACACAACCCTCATCCGTCATCATGATATAGTTTAAAGTTCATGAAGCAATGGAACTCACTCATTTGTAATTACATGATCAAATTCATTCTTTGTATTACATATATAGAAGTATGCTTACTTTTCATCAATATAAAAGACACTGAATAATTTTAAGCATAAAAATTATTACAAGTTGTACAATAATATACCCACTTTTTCTTTTGTATTTAAGTTAATGTTTAGCTATAATACATGTTTGGATTTTGTTTTCATATTTTGCTAAAGTTTATGCCTAGAGTTATGAATGAACTTTCTATATTTTGTTAGTGACGTTTACTTGGTTATTTGATAATATTATTTTGAGCAAGTTATTTAGCACTTTTGCTTTTTTAATCATGATTAACCTGCCACTAATTATGATAATCTTAACGTGTTAAGTTTGTAATGAAAATTGGGATTTAGCACTAATTCAAAAAAGTGATAAATCTAGGGAGTATTCTCACAAGAGTAGAGGTGCACCTTTGTGATTTTTTTTCCAATTCCAATAAATGCAAAATGACTTATGAGAATTTCAGTTTGGCCAACCTCTACTTGAAATAACAATAGCAAATACTCTAAAGCAACTACTAATAACTAGACCAAAGTATCTAATAAGAGCCAACCTCTACTCCTTTTTTTTTATCTAGCTAAACCCCGTTCACGAGGTAGGGATGCCAACTCCACTTTATTAAGCAATAAAACAAGTACAATGATTTCAAGGGTCCAATCCTAGTCTCAATAACATACGTTCAAACTTTGTCTACTAGCGTCCTTACAAAAGGAACACGTCTAGCATCTAAAGCCATCGTACCTCTAACAGTTGAAGGGAGATTGGAAATGTCCTCAAAAACTCTATCTGAATGTAAATAGAGAGAAGCTAATTTATCGGCAGCTAAATTAGCCTCACAAAAAATATGCACCACGAGATCGAAAAATACGACAATAACCTCCTGATTTTTCTTAATACCACACAAAACGGCCATTTGGCTAATTTCTGTGACAAGAGCAAACTAGTAAGCACCAGGGAATCCATCTCAACCTGCAAGGGCCAAACCCTTCTCTCTTTACATACAAGTAGACCATGCAGCAACAAACAAGCTTCTGCCAAAATGACATCGTACTCCCCAAACTCTTTATAGTACGCAAACACTAATTTTTCTTCGTGAGTCCTGATCACACCCCATTAGAGCACCTTTCTGGTTTTAGTAACTTGTTTCATGTAATTTCATAGAAGAAATGAGATTGTAGTTAATTTCATAATCATGAGAGTAGGTATGATTTAGTTACAAGTATAGTTGATTCACTACAAGAGTAGATTTCACATACATTAGAAAATTATATCATAACTAGCCAAGATAATAACATTCACTTAACCGATAATTTTATTTGCAAGAGTAGTGAGGAATTCCACACCTCTAGTAGTTTTTATTGTTATTTGTATTACTTTACCTCATATTTATAATGTAGATTTACTTTCTTGTACTTATGATAGTCTAAATAATAAAGGAGTTAGAAAAACATCAGTAATTGACAATCTTTCCTGTGGGTTCGACCTTTAATACCCTATACTCAATCTTAACCTGTATACATGCAGAAAATCGTGTATGGGGTATTTAGAAATTTATAAATGTAAAACTTGACTATGAAATGAGTTTAATTGTTATATACATACCCCACGCTCGTCATATTTCATGATACTAAATACTGTTATGTCATTCTTAGGAAAAAAAACTCATGCTCTTGATCATGTGAAATGACTTTTAAGAAGACGAAGGCACCATATTGGCTAGCATTATTGGTCGATGAATTCCTGCAAGCGCACAGGGTTGATCATAGTAATAAAATCACTCGGAACATTTCAGGGGTCGAATTTGTAGGGATGAGTTAATTTTCTACTTTAATTATTCTAACATAACAAAATTTAAATTTAACGAGTGGTATTTTCTAACCAAAGAAAAAAATAATAATCAATTCAAAAAAAGTAATAGTGAGAAAACAATAGACATGAGTATAGAGTTTTAGGTTTTAATCCATAATTTCAATCAATTATCTAGTTAATTTCTCAATAAATCATAAATGCATCACACAATTATATTTTAGATTATCTCTCGATATATCTAAAGTGTGCCTAATTAAATCCTACGTCTCTCTTGAGATCGTAAGTGTTCAATTAAACCCTTTAAGAACCTTGGTGATATAAGTGTATCATACAAATCCTAACCTATTCTCATGATTAGATTAAGTATGTTTATCTATCTAGTGCACGTTTATATATCCCTTTTCAGTTCAATAGAAACCCTAAGAGCATGTCTATAGTGGCCAATCACAAATATGTAATTAAATCAAGATAGATAAATCAAGACAAAATGCAAGAAATTAAACTAAAAAAATGAATCAAATTCCTTCATAGAAACCCTAACCCTAGAAACAATTTAGTTGAACATGATTTGGAAATTATAACCACGAATTCAAAGAGTTGTTACAAAGATAAGAAAAAGAGTAAGAAAACTTCTCAGTTGCTTGCTCCAATTGTGACGACCCCACCTTCCCCCAGGGCGTACCCAAGGGTTTGGCAGACTGCTTGCCCAACTTGCACCAGAACTCACTCACGCATCACAAAATTTGCAAAACAATAACCTCAATAATAAGAGCATTAACAATTACAACCTTAAATATATATAATCGTAGGTATTAAATGCCCATACAATCTCTAAATACAGTCGAGGAGTTAAACTTACAAAATAAAACCAAACAAGCCTGTTAGAGAGCTAAGAAGTGCCTATGCGAGCAACTAACAAAATTTAGACAAAGTCTATATCTTCTCCAATTCCCACTCTTACGTTCTTACACCTGTAAGGAAAACAAATTCCATGGAATGAGCTAGAAACCCAGTGAGGTTCCAAGAAAACAGACAAGTAAACTAGCAGGCATGATACCTTTAAGTTAAATCCAAATAGAGCAGGATATAATGCATAGTAAAGCATGTAACCAGATAGATCATGTAATAGTGTACAGTAAAGAACACGTTCATCACAAAAGATATAGGCTGCTCTTAGGAGCAGGTTCCACGACAACTTATCCAGGGTTTGTTGACTCTCCGTCAGCCATGAAATTATAATATTCGTAGATCACTACTAAACGTCAATCTCCGTCGACCAATCATCCCTACACCGGGCTCGAACGCCAATCAAGTACCCAGGGTTCGTCAATTTTCTCGACCAAACCATTACCGACTCGATTCAACCAACTAGCCCTGGGTTAGGCTTATAGCCCCAAGTATTCAAGATCTGAGCTTAAAGCCCCAGGTATTCAAGTATTCAAGAGTGGAGTCGTTGACTATCATCAAATGCCCACGCAAGTAATGATTGGAGACGTTAGCTGTCACCTAATGCTCCGTATTCAAGCATGTCACGAGTTCAAGTCATGAATTCAAGTCACGAGTAAATAAGTTAGGAACTTTGTCCTTTACCCAAGGTTGCCCAACTTACCCGACTGCTCAAAGGCTGGTCTCAAGTAAGGGGTCAGTTCAACCGTTACCGACCTATATTCATGCATACGAATAAGTAACCCAAATTTTCACTTACCCGACGTCTTAGAAAAGGGTCCAAGGGCCCAGTTCAACCGCTGTAAGAAGATATACAATCGGTCTACAATCATGCACATATACATGCAAGTTCGCACGCAAGATCAAGTGTCTCAAGTTCATGGAGGTCGAGTGCGAATAAGGACACACTCACCTAACCATGATCAAGTCACAAGTAAGCTTAGCTTGTCATATTTTCAAGCATTTCAAGTATTTCAAATCAAGATACAGGTTACATGTAAATCAAGTTACTTGTACATGCATGAACGAGATATCAAAAGTTTAGTTGAGTTAGGCCAAGTGCGATAAAGTACACACCTGCCTAAGAAATGACAATCAAGTGTTTAGCAATTTCTTGCAACAAGTAACATGGAACATGCAGTTGGAATACTCATCATGACAACAAAGCTTAAGTGCTTGCTTCGGGAGCAACTTCGGCTTCACTTCCAAGCCCTAGAATCAAGTATATGGAGTGCATTAGGATCTACTACTCCAAGCCACAAGGTTTAAATGAAATTACGTCCAAGTTCCAACTAAGAAATCTCACCCAAATCACATGATTTCTAAATCAATTCAAGGAGAACATCCATGTATACTTTAGGTCAAAGATTTAAGCAAATGATAGTGCAAACATTTTCTCATTTCCATCCACCAAAATGAGTTTAAAATTACCCAAATCAATTTTCTCTTAGGCTGAAAATTTATTACTTGAAACATGTAAGAGTGAGGTTTTCACCTTTTAAAACCTTCCATTTTCCACTCCAATTCACTACTCATACTAGGGTTAATGTCACTACAGGAAATTTGGTCTTCAGTGACAAGCCATTTTTGTCACAAAAAAATAAAAAGTCGTCACTGATAACTTTCATTGACAATTTTCTAGTTGTCACAGAGTCGTCACTGAAGGCCCGTCGGTAAAAGTATATAGTGACGACAATAAAAGTCGTCAGTGAATGGAACTGTTTTGTGACAACTGATGTCGTCAATAATTATTGTAATTTTAGTGATGACATAGTATCTTGTCAATGATGTACAAATAAATGTCGTCACTAAAAGTGATATGTAATTGTCATTGGTATAGACTAATTACTGACGACTTTTGTTGTCACTAAACACTTTTTAATTTTATCACCGCAGATTGTTATTAATGGAAATTTCTGATTCAATGATAACTCTTTATCACCATGAAAATTGAAAATTTTCCTACAACAATTATATCTATAAATGGAAAAAAATGACAATGATTTATAATTAGCAAATGAATGCATCCATTGCATTACGAAATGTCAAAATATCATATAAGCATTCAAATATCATAATGAAGTTCAACAACACCCTATAGATAGTTTGATAAGTGGTATTTGGCCTAAATTTCACATATAACTCGAGGTAGCTTTACAAAACAAATCCAAGTCCCAAATTTCAACACAGAGCCGCTTCAGCAACACTCAGCTCCTCCCCTCAACACTCGGCTCCTCCCCTCAGGTAAAAGATTTGTAAGGCAGTTTCCAGCAATGGCTCCTAAAGCTGACACCACAAAAAAGCTTGATACAAAGGCTCAGGCAGCCAAGGTTGCCAAATTTGTCAAATCTGGGACAACTTTTAAGAAGAAAGCCAAGAAGATCCGGACCAAAGTTACCTTCCATCGTCCTAAGACATTGAAAAAGGACGGGAACCCGAAGTACCCACGTATCAGTGCTCCTTCTAGGAATAAGTTGGACCATTATCAGATTCTCAAATATCCTTTGACTACTGAATCTGCCATGAAAAAGATTGAAGATAACAATACCATGGTATTCATAGTTGACATCCGTGCTGATAAGAAGAAAATCAAAGATGCAGTGAAGAAGATGTACGACATACAGACCAAGAAAGTGAACACTTTGATCAGGCCTGATGGAACAAAGAAAGCATATGTTCGGTTGACTCCAGACTACGATGCTTTGGATGTGGCAAACAAGATTGGAATAATATAAACGAATTTAGTCATTGTTTTGTTCCGATCAAAGATACTGTCTTTTAAGTGTGACAATTTGCTAGGCTGTTTTGTCGTGAAAAAAAAAATACCAAATTTCAACACAAGGGGGAATTTTTAACATCAGACAAAATTTCACTAAACCTTGCCATTTCCCAATTTCACTATATCTCTTGTAGTTCGGTTGCTTAGCTAAAATTTGCAATCCAATAAGAACCTCAATAATTAAAGTTGGACATTCAAAATCAGCCCCAAACTAATGCACCAAATTAGCTCAAGAAATAAGTACTGCTATTAAACTTCAGCCTCAAAGGAATAATATAACAAGTTGATAAGGCAACAAGCACTACTATAACAAGTACTGATATAAGTACTGCTATGAACAATATAACCAGTTGATAAGATGATAAGCACAACACTAAAGGAAAAGCAACTTCAGTTCACTTGCTTAGCTAAAACATTCAAATAAACTAAACTAAACTAAACCAAAACAATCCAAACTAATGCACCACAGAGGATACAAGGTGTCAAGTATGATAACCAAAGTAATGTCAATCATGATATAAGGTGTCAAGTAGGAGCAATGTGTCCCAACATAACTAGAATGTTTCTTTGCCATTTAAAAGCAAATAACAACTTTCTTGTTCTAGATCTCTGAAATTACGTTTGCTGTTTGTCATGGTGTATTAATTCCATAGAAAACCAGCACCCCATAATATTGTATTCCAATCAAACTAGTGAGTTAGGCAAGTGGCGGGACATTGCAAAACATTCACAGTGAAATTTATTTCAAGAATGGCACCAAAAATGGGGAACCATTCATGTGAAAAGAAAAGGTATTACCTCAAGGAATGCCTTCAAAACCCACATAAAAGTTAGTATTCTTACTCCGTTAACAGAAAATCCAACCTACATCTAGCAAAAAGTTTGTGATCATACAGTATAAAATAATGCTATATGGAGAACAAACTAGCATGTAAGACAAGAAACTATCAATAATTAGCAATTAACTGTGGCAAGATGTACAGTTCTCAATTTAGCATTATTCCAAGTAGAAGAGGCAAAGCCATAGTAATTTGAAAAGGGACATATAGATAGCTGGGAGAGATGGAAAGCAGGTTTTATAGTGAATATTGGGCTAATAGATAATATGATAGCACTTAGCAGAGCTGTGGGGAGTACTCAAAAGGATAAAAATGGCTTGGAATTCTAGAGAAAGAAGAGTGATTCTGGACACGAATTGCAAGGCAGCTTTCGAACTAATACAAGGAGCAGGACATGACTCACCACTATACAATCTAATAAGTCAGATCAGGAATGTTTTAAGCAGGGATCGGGAATCCTGGCTACAACATGTTTGGAGAAAGAAGTAAGTGTGCAAACTAGCTAGCTAAAAGTAGTGTCAACAAAGAATCTGGGATGCAGATTATAACAGAACCGCCACAGGAACTTAGTGAATTGCGTGGTGCAAATATTTTAGGGGCTGCGACCCTATGTTTTGTTTCTGTTTAAGAGGTTTGACCTCTCCCTTGTAAACTTAACAAAAGGAACATACTAGGCAGAGAAGTAAATGCGGTCAACACATTTGCAAGCAAAACATTTTGGCCAAAGCACCTTTGCCCTTAAAAAATAGTGAAACATGTGAAATTCAGCACAAGTAAGGCTAACAAGTATATTCTGGAGAATCATGGACTCTCAAAACATACCATAAGAAGCTGTCCATGCTGTTCTAATAACATTCCTAGTTCATGAATTTTTACGGAGGAAGATCTTTTTTCATATCAAAACTAATTGATGAGTTTTGGTCCTCTTACCAAGCTCTTCCAAAGTGATACTAGTACAAGTCCTTAAGTAGACTTGAGATGCAGCCTTAGAACTCTATCACCAGATTTCTCAGTCACCAGATGCAACACCTTAGACTTGAGATGCAACCTTAGAGGTTTGTGTTCTAGAATGAATTTATAAGTTAGCAGAAAAAAAAAGTCTACAGTATCTCAACTTGCAGGACTACATCCATAGCTAATATACAGCTTTTAAGGCAAAGTACAAATGCAATGATTTGGAGCAACTTGTCCAGGTTTCTAAAAAAATAAATAAATGGAAACAAAGGAAATGAGAGTCGATTTGTGAGTGTGCACATTTACACAAAGATAGAGCACTTCCAACAGGAAAACATTAGGAAAGAGCTTGAAGTCTTGACAGACATATTTCAATCACCTCAATTCAAGAAACATTCAAGGCTGCTTTTGAACCAGACTAAGTGCATGGATCTAAACGAGTTGAATTTTGAAGTGAAAAAAATGTTGCTTTTGAAAAGCATTCAAATCTGTAGAATTTACTCTTACTACCTTAATTGTAATGCATTTAGCTCTACAAACAACACCACAATACTACCTTAATTGTAATGCATTTAGCTCTACAAACAACACCACAATGATGATTTGTAGACGCTTTAAGTAAAACTGAAAAGGGGACGCTTTGAACACATACCAGGAATTGCTGAAAAAGGGACGCTTTGCAGTTTAATGTGAAATTAAAACCAAAAAATAAAATAAACCAAGCGCTTGAAAATAGAATAACCAAGAATTTGATAAAATCTTAAAGAAACATACAATCTAAATTTTTTTAGAAAGCAAAATCCAACGGTTTCAGAGAATAATATATCAAACCCAATAAAGAACAAAATCTTCAAAATAAGAACATGCTGCTAATGTTCAATTAGACTAGTAACAATAAAGTTTATAAAAAGGGGGGGGGAGAATTTCCCTTAGTCACCGCCGGCTTGGTGCAGGTGTTCTTCTTGCGCTTCTTGGCGCCACCGTCGAGGTGGAGAACGAGGTGGAGGGCTGACTCCTTCTGGATATTGTAGTCGACTAGGGTGCGGCTGTCCTCGAGCTGCTTGCCAGTGAAGATGAGGTGCTGCTGGTCCGGGGGATGCCCTCCTTGTCCCGGGCAGAAATTTTTTTAAAAAACAAATTTGGGGAGAAATTGAAACAATTGATCATCTAAGTAGGGTAGAAAAGGTGATTGCTAATTAGGGTAAGAAACTTTGGGGAAACTAGACAAATGATAGAGAAGAAGAGAATTTACCCAAAACTTGAATGTTGGGAACACAAAATCGGGTCAATAAAAATTGGGGGAAATTGATTACTAAGCAAGAAGACAGAAACTTGCCTTTTTACAGCACATGCTCTGAGGAAATATATCAAAATCAGTAGCCCAATAAGGAGGAATGCTCGAGCATTAGTGAGAAAGAAATTGAGAGGGGTCGAAGTGAGAGAGAGACCGAGAGAGACAGTGAGAAGGCCAGCGAGTGAAAATGTGAGAATTAGAAGTGTATCAGACTTAGCCCAAAAGTGGTAGACTTGTACTCTTTCATTTTGAAATTTGCTTTTTAAAGAATGCCTCCACCAATTTTCAATTCCCGCTGTTTCTTTTTCATTTTGAACGAAAAATTTGATCCAATTTTTAGTTTTATCTTTTTATTTAGATTCTCAAAGAAAGGTTATTTTCTTTGTATTAAATTAAAAATTTTAATTAAGTATACTAGATCGGGAATCTACTTTCATATTATTTTAAGAAATAATTCATTATTTTTAAACATGGAAAAAGAAAAATCTTAATTATGTGTTAAGAACTTTCTATCAGTTTCTAGAAAATTTTGTTAGTTTTGTCTAATAGTACTATATTTTTTTTAGATGTCTTATATTGAAGAATCATGAATGTAAACTTGCACGAAACTATAGTATACGTATTGATTTGTAAGAAAAATATGTATTCGTTTTGACTTTTAGCAAATCAACATTAAATTTGAAGGAATTGCAGTAATTAGTAGTCCTGATTTCATTAATTAACTTATATAACACAACTAATTCCGCTTTTCATCAAAATGAATTTGTACTTAATGAGTTTCAACATTCGACCAATTAGATGTCAAGGAGGCATTGACAGTACCCAAAATTAAGGTATTTGAATTTAGAGACCTTGAGTTCTAATTGTAATAGTTTATATAGTTGTTCTAACTAAAAACTTTCATTAATTTTTTTCAGTTAAAAACTTATTGAGTAACTATGACTAGTTTAATAAATTATCAAATTTTAAAAAAATTAAATTAATATTTAAGTAACTATGGCTAGTTTAATAAATCATCAAATTTTAAAAAAAATTAAATTAATATTGAGGCTCACAATTAAATAAAGTCATAGTTAATAAATCATCAAATTTAAAAAAAAATTAAATTAATATTGAGGCTCACAATTAAATAAATGCATTAGAGATGTTCAAGTTAGTGATGATACTTATGTTGTCACTAACTACACTATAGTTTTATTGACAAAAATTGGTCGTCAATAAACATAAACAGTGACAACAATGAAAAGTTGTGAAAGAAAGTGGTAGAATTACTGACAACTTTTATCAAGTCGTCACTATCGCAAAACTCGCGCCTTCCAAGTCCCATGGCGCGAAGTAGTTTTGTGACGACAATTAAAGGTTGTCACTGAAAACTCAGTTGCTTTGAATCAATTGTGACAACTTTCAAAATCGTGACTAAACAACCTCATTTTGTAACGACTTTTTGTCGTCACAAAGAAATGTTGTCACTAATGACTTTTTTTCTTGTAGTGTGTCTAATCATGATTTAAGGTGTTACTGTGACAAGTTTATCACACAAAACCAAGACAAAGCTAAACAAGGTCACTCTCTCTTTTGGATAGCTTTGAACAAATTTTCCAACCATGAAAACAGTGAAAGAAATGTGTTTTTACCACTTAAAGACTCAAGATTTTAGTTCAATTCCAATACATTCTTATAGCCTAAAGTCTTATAGAGTTTCCTGAGCAAAATTAAAATTAAAATCATCATGAAAATGCAGAATTCAAAACTAAATTTCAGCCCTTAAGCAAAGCTGAATTTCAACCCTTAAGTTCGGCCATCAAGCAGAATTTTTCTTCCAATTTTTTGAACGTTTCACCAACTAATTTACTAAATCCAACCAATCATACCTAGCAAATCCATAAAATTTCATCTCTAATATAACATTAGATATATGTAAAGCCAAAATCTCAACAAGAAACCACCATAATCATATATATATATATACATATATCCAAACCCTAACACAAATATGAAGTATAAGAATCATCAACTTAAGAAATCACCAAGATTCACCACCAAATCATGTCTTTATTCCAACAATCAACTTATTTTCAACATAAGGTGAAGAAAGAAGGTTAATCTAGCATTTTACCTCTCTTGCTTTCCAACCAAGGTGAACTTCAACCCACCAAATCTTCTCCTTTCCAAGCTTAAGTCAAGATGGATGAAAATTCCAAGTTATCTCCTTTCTTTTCCCTCAAAATCCAAGCAAGATTGAAGCTAGATTGGTTGAAGCTTTTTCCCTCTTTTCCTTCCTCACTCTCTCGGCCCTCTCTCTCTCTCTCACTTTCCTTTGTTGTTTGTTTGTTATTTCTAAGGCAAAAAATGGAAGAAAATTGGTAAGAAAGGTTTGGTCAAAAAGTCTTAAAGAAAGAAACTTGGTTCCTATATATGGTGACACATGTCTCCTTCTAGCACTTCCTAGCTCCAAATATCCCAATCCTTCCTTATTGCAATAAACTCCCTTCCCTTTCCAAAGTTTCCTTCCACATCCCATAAAAGAAAATCGCATTTGACCTCACTCACTAACTTTCACATATAAAAATTAATAAAATCATTAAGACTAAAATCATTATCAAATCTATAACAAATAAATAAATAACTAAATGAATGAAATGCAACGGAGTTAAAACGGCTAACATGATAAAAATTTTTAGGTCCTCACACTCTCACTAATTAATCACACTACCACAATGCACTACATGACCTAACATGCACCTAAATAAAACTCTTGACTCAATTGTTAAAGTATTTAAGAAATTAAGGCAAGTGAATTAAACCAAATGAAAATATAAATTAACTTATTGAAAATAAGAGAAAAATATAAATAATTTTCGAGTCCTCATACTCTCTCCCCCTTAAAAGAATTTCATCCTCAAAATTCTTACCTTTGCTCACAAAACTCGACTCTCCAGGTTTTGTCCACTTCTCAAGAGTTTCCCCTCACTCATGGTGTTACCAGAAACTTGTAAATCTTAAATCTTAATAACATAATGGCTAAGTTAACATGCTAAGAAAGGCCAATGAAGGTATCGAAAGATGCAAGGTGATATGAACATAGAACTTGTTGATAAGAAGAAATCACAAATACACAATTTGGTTACTACTCTCACTAGCTCTTAAACTCATACACTGTACATTGACAAATCGTCTACAATTGTATCATTAGACATGTATCACCATCTCTAATCGAAATTCCTTCCTTAGTAATCATAATTGAAGGATCCTTGCTTAAATCCAAAACTAAATTGCAGCAATTGACTCATGGATAGGGATTCAATGCCGCCCAACCATTGACATTTAATATCACTAACTAAAATATCAGGCACCAAGTTTACTGTTTTTTAACAGAGATACAACTTACTATGTAAAGCTTTCACTACACATAGTCCAATAAGTACAACTATTTCAGGCAAAACATCTCTAATTACTAGCTTTCACTATTACAGTGTTTATCTTTGTTCGTACCTTTTGATGATTACAAAACAAGTGGATAAAACTAATGTTTTTCAAGTTTGTTTTTGGTCAGAAAATGGAGCAAAACAGGTTCAAAGGCCAAGCATCTGCTAAAACATCTGTCGGACGCACAAATACATCCTATCGGCTGTCCGATAACCGTTGAGTATCTTCGGACGGGCGAAGAACCTATCCTCGGATGTCCGAAGCTGATAAGTCAGCACATCTCTAACCTCGATCGGACGCATAATACCTAAGCACCGGACGTCCGACAATCGTTGCAAAACATCGGACGACAAGCATTAGAAGCACCGGACGTCCGAAAGAATTAATGAAGGATTCTAAGTTTTACATCATATGGTCGGACGCATATTCTGATGCTGCCGGACGTCCTAAAGATTTCAAGAAAATTTCTTGAACTCACAGCCTGCGTTTGGACGCACAAAACCAGCCTATCGGACGTCCGACACTACTAACGGCTAGTTGACTCTTCAGCTGCCTTGTGTCCGTTAGTGGCATTAATTGAAGATGTTTTTGGTCTATTATAAATAGGATAAAAGTCAACCACCAAAAACACTGATACACATTAAGTCTACATCAGATATTGAGTGATTCAAGCATAAGAATACTCCAAAAAGAAGATTTGTACTCTTAGTTGTGTGATCTTCATTTATCTTTGCAAGTGTGATTCAATTTCTTCAATAGTGTAGCTTTGTGAGAGTTATTCGAGTGATTGTAAAACTTTCTTGCTTGATTAAGTGTATTTTGAGGCAAGGAGGAAGTGATCCTTCCCGTGTACACAAGAGATTGGTTGTATGTTGAATCAACTTGAAGGAGCTTACAATATAAAGGGATATTCAAACTCTAGTCGAGTTTGAGATTTGGTTTGCTATTCCATCTTCTTATTCACTGTTTTGCAACATTAACTGTTTATCTCTTCTGTTCTAAATTACTTCCGCTTTATCATAATTTGTTCCTTGGTCTGGTACTTTAGAAAAAGAGGGATAGTTCAGAAAAAAAGTGATTTATATTTTGGCTAGCCTTTAAACAACCTAATTCACTCCCCTCTTAGGTTGTCTTCGATCCTTACAATTGGTATCAGAGCTTGATCTCCTTGAGATTAAGCTCAATCGGCTTAGGAGTAAATATGACAACCAACAATACCATGTTCTTTGAGGGACAATCAGTAACTAGACCTCCTATGTTCAATGGTTCAAACTATGTGGTTGGAAGGAAAGGATGATTATTTTCTTACAATTTATTGATATTGAGCTATGATTTATTGTCAATGAAGGTCCATTTGATGCCTCTACTATTGATGCAAATACAAACAGGCCGAGACCAAAAACAAGAAGGGAACTAACTGCTGAAGATAGAACTCAACTCTGAATGCCAAGGCGATGAATGTACTGTACAGTGCTTTAGATTCAAACGAATCTGTTAGACTCAAGGGCTGCAAATCTGCAAAAGAAATCTGGGATAAATTTCGAGAAATACACGAAGGAAGTGAAAATGTGAGAGAACAGAAGAAGTCCATTCTGGTCACGAAGTATAAATCCTTTAAGATGGAACCTCACGAAAACATCGACAAGATGTATTGCAGATTCAATGATCTTATTAAAGATCTAGAAGTTCTTGAGAAAGATTACTCTCTAGGTGAGAAAAATAGAAAAATTCTGAATGCTCTATCAAAGGATTGGGAGAGCAAAGTGACTGCCATTGAGGAAGCCAAAGATCTGAACACTTTATCTATTGAATCCCTTATAAATTCACTAATCTCTTATGAGTTAAAACTCAAGTCTAAGGTGTAGGAAGAAGAAGACACAAGAGTTAGAAAGAACATTGCTCTGAAGACTTCACAAGAAAAAGATGATACAATCTCTCTGGATGGAGATGACATGGAAGGTGATGATAGTGACATTGCACTCATTGTGGCGGCCCCACTTTCCCCTAAGGCGAACCAAAGGGTTGGCGGGTCGCCTGCCTAACTCTAGTCAGGACTCACGCAAGCAAACCGACCAAAATCCCCGTATAACTTAAACCAAAATACAGTTCGTCATCCGAACATGCCAAACTTCTAAACGACTGGAATACCAAAACACATTAATTTCAGAGATAACATTACCATTGAAATCCAAACGTTCACTCCTAAGTACATCTCTGACTAGTTCAACACAAACTACAAATATACATTACAAAACACACAGTAAACTTATAAAACTCAAATAATTCATACAAGCCAAAGCTTAGGGTTTGCACTTTTCCAGCTTCAAGTGACAATCCAAAACTTAAGATACATAGTCCGATTCGATGCAATATTTACAAAAAAAAAAACAAACGCAGACTTCAAAATTCTCGAATGCCAAAACCTGTTAAGGAAAACAAATATCGTATGGTGAGCTAAAACTCAGTGGTGCCCCAAACATGCAATCGTATAAAACAAATAGCAAATAATAATTCCAAACTTAAGATCAACAAGTAGGAAAGCGTATAACAACACAGGATAGGATACAGGGGCTCTCAGGAGCCATTTTCCCCGCACTTGATCAAAATGAACCGCAGTTGACTCTCCGTCAACTTTCACTAACTAAAGTCCATATAGATTCATAATTTTTTTCTTAACACGCTCCAGCCAACTTACTCCCCCTACCGGGCCCGCACGCCGCACGAGAGAGTTTGGTATTACTCGAGTATACCTTTTGTAAACTAGTCGAGGGATTCACCCAACGACGTCACATTATAAACTAGTCGAGGGATTCACCCAACGACGTCACAACATGCTTTTACCAAGTCAGGATAAGAGGCCCTCCCATCCTAAGGTGTGGTACATTCCCCTGCCTGGTAGTTTAGTTGACGAGTCCACGCTCCAGTCAACAATTGCAGAATATTCGAGAAAACATTTCAAGCAAGTCACCACTCGAAAGGCTAGTGCGATAAAGTATACACTGCCACTTCGAAGGTTCAGGGAAACCATTTTCCAAATATCACATAACAAGTCAAGAAAGCACTTTAACACTTTAGTCATAGAACAAGCACGGACACTCACCAAAAGTGTAGCTCAAAAGTCAAGCTGTGAATCGAAGTCCACGTCCTCGCTAAACCCTATAAATTCAAGTTTTAAAAACTATAAGTTTTACTAAACAAACTCTTGTTTTATATATATAAAAGATTATCTTGTATAAAACTAGTTTATTTCCTCGAAACAAATCAATAATTCTTTTTGAATCAAGACTAGTAAAGGAATAAAATGTTTAGTGTCGTTTCTTTAAAGATATTTCCCTTCTAAAGGGGCAAACTAGAGCCAAATTAGTTCAAACGAGTTTTCCTGCCGAACAAGTTTTCTAAGCCTTTCTTTTTTGAAATAAATCAAATCTAGTGTTTTTAACAATTTTCCTCTAAAACAACTAACCAAGGATAATTTTATGAAAAACTTAAAGTTTAGAAGTTAATACAATTATTTCTTAAAGGTAATAAAACTAGTTTAAGCAAAGAAAAGAATTAACTAGTCGGCAAGGTTTTAAAAGTCCCGATATTTAAATTTTAATATTAGCGTACTATACTCAAAGTATATAACTGGATATTAAGGCAAAATATTCCCACAAGTCTTGATTTAAAGGTACTTGAATTCAAAAGACTAAAACGGACTTCACGATTCCAATTAATGTGCACATTGTATTCCAAGTTGCCAATATAGCTAAAACACAATTCAAATATAAATTTCACTAGGGCTTTATCAATCATTAGCTCTTGGCATCAAACCAACATCCCTTATAATAATCATCCAGAAAATAATCTCACTAAAAATTTCAACTAGTACGGCTAGCAACCATGTACAAATTTTCCAGCAAAGATACTTCAAAATTTTCAACAAGATTTCCATCCTTAGCTTTCTTTAAATACTGAACACTTAACATGCAAAAGAAGATTAACCAGCTACAAACTACTCTTAACATCCAATACAAGAGTCTTAGCTAAAATTCGAAAGAAACTAGTCAAATGTTCAACTCCTTTTCAAGGCCGCAAATTCAGATTTCTTTTCTCTTTTTCTTTATCCACAACTCATATTCAAATCATTCATGCATGTCCAAACCAAGTTAAGATTCAGTACATATAATAGTTTAACATAAAAAATTTTCAGCTTATAACAAAATTTTAGAACCCAAAATTCGCAAAAGAAATCTGGAAAATTCTTTTCTTCTTCACTCGGTTACACTGGAAAAATTCCAGCGGCTTAGTTCAACAATTCCGGCCAAATCTACCAACAATTCAAGAGTTTCACATCTATATATCTTATAGGACTTAAAACAGACATAAATCAACCATTTCCAAACTTTATTCTCCAAGGAGAATTCCATGAACAAGCTGAAATTCCGGTTTCACTCCCTCGGATATCATAGAAATTTCCCAGCACTTAATCGGTCATTAATCCGAATTTTCCTCGGCTGAATCATTGTATTATGCACTCAAGACTAACATGCATGACTAATAAATGGACTTATTATCAGTTCTAGTCCAAAACAGGTTCGGTCATCAGCAACATTCAACCACAAATCCAGAATTTGTTCAATTATTTTCGGATGACTTGCATGCAGCAGATTTTGTTTTCCTTCAATTTTCTGACTTACACACGGCTAATTAATCTCATGCAGGACTTAAACATCCAGTGTTTAGTTAGCTAAACACACAACCAAGTGAGATTCAGACACTTTCCAGCAAATCTCCTACCAAACGTCCATACAACTCCCAAAATAACTCCATCGGCTAAGCTGGAAAATTGGTTTAGCAGTCAAACAGCTTCCAAATAAAAATTTCCAGCCATACAACCGAATTTCTGGCCATACAGTTCACATGCAACACCAAATAACGAGCTATCTATCAGATTGTATCCAAAAACAAATTCGAATGTCATCAAAAATTACCATCTAACCAGAAATTCATCCTAATTCTCTCGGTTGACATGCATGAGAAATTTCTAATTTTGTGATGAATTTTTAAAAAATTCTACAAAAGGGGTGATTTTGATTGGGTATTCCGTAGGGGGGGTCTTCGCATTTTACGAATGCGAGCTCAATAGAGCTCACCCTGATATTTTTTTTTTTTGGGCTCTCATTAAATTTTTTCCAGAAAATAGTAAGAGCTAAATAAAATTTTTCAAATAGCTCGCATTTGATAAATTTGACCTCCAAAAATTGTATTTAATTTTTTTGTTAGATTTCGCATTTATAAGTATGAATTTCAGAAAATTAAATTCAAACTTGCTAGAAAAAAAATTTAAAATGAAATTTACGAGCTCCCACCAAAATGTATCTTTTTCAGAAAATGTTGTTTGTTTTGTAGAATTTGCCTTTACTAAAATGCTGTCGGTAGTAAAATCTTATTTTAAAAGCTCTACTAAAATCTTATATTTCGGAGAAATGTTATTTAAAATCTGTAATTAGTAGAGGAATAAATTTTTTTATTTTAAAACTTGCACGTGCCTAAAGTCATCAAATATGTGTTCTAAAAAAAATCATATTTCTTTTATATTAAAAAAAATTGGTAATTGTACGGTTGAAAATACGTTATTTTATTATAATACATTTAAATGGTGGAAAAAGTACACATGCATAGTTCTTTCTATTTCATATATCAATGAAAAAATAGAATGAAATTGTTAACATGTAAGGTATTGACTATATTTTATGAATAAAATACTAACTTTTTTTCCTTTTTTATCAAATAATTTTTTTTTATCAAATTCTAATTTTCCTTTGTTATTAATGAATCGTATTTATTTGTTGACACCGACGAATTTTAGTTATAAGAATCTAATAGTTAATAGTCATTAATATCTGTTACAATTTCAACTGTAATTTTAGAAATTTCATAACGCAATGTTATTTAAAAAAATTATATAAGTTATTTTTATGAAGTGCATGTTATTTGTTTTCTTTGTTTTGCTGTTCGACAATTCCGAAATCTTTGTTTTGATGTTCGGCAGCTATGTTTCGATATTGCGTTCTGCTTCTCCCACTCACTTTTGTCTTCTTTTTTTTTCGAAATGGGTCTTGGCGGTATGTAGTGCGAGAATGCGAGCTCAATGTGAGCTCGCATTCGGGGAATGCGAGCTCAGTGAGCTCGCATTTTCAGAATGCGAGCTCAATGAGCTCGCATTTCCAGAATGCGAAGACCCTCTTTTGTGGAAACAAACCCAAGAACCGCCCTCGTTGTAGAATTCTTTTTTTTTTCCATCATAAACTGAGAATTCACCCTGACATGCATGCAACCAGATTTTTGTATTCCTTCAATTTTCTTGCTTAATCAAAGTTAATTAGCTTCATGCAAAGCTTGATCATTCAGATTTTGATTAGTTAAATACACATATAACTCATATTATCACAAATTGGCCAACTAGAACTGCAAATTTCCAGCTCAAGCTCTCGGCAGCTTCAATTCCTTCTCAATCAGATTTTTTTGTGACTTAATCTATCATCTAACCACACAACCACCACATGCAAGCCTATAATCACCATCATCTACCCTTAAACAACTAGTCTAGTTCTGGAAATTACCTCAGCTTGGAGTACACACACACGACTAGCAGCAACAAAAATTTCCTCCCTCTCGGCAATCCAGAAATGCAGCCTGCTAGCTCTTCCTCTCCCTTGCTCCAACTTGCGACTAGGATGGAGGAAGCTTGGTTCTCAGACCCTTCACCAGCTCACGGATACAAGAAAGAATGAGCAGCAGGTCTCTCTCTCTTTCTTTTTTTTTTTAGCTTACGGCAGAAAAGAAACGAATGAGAAGCTCGGCTCTCTCTCTCTCTCTCTCGGTCGTTAATTCCAAAGGGCTGGTTATTCACGGTTGATGGTAGAGAAACAAATGAAATGAGGATATTGTGGTAAATGATAGTTGTTGTAGTGGAGCTGAGTCGGTTTTATAATGGCGGAAATGCTGAAATGAAACATGGAGCCGACATGCTGAAATTGTTTGCAATTGAAGACTGTTCTAGGAGACTCCATGGCTGCATGGTGAATTCGAAATGGAGATAAGGCTAATTTGGTCTTTTAATATCTTATTCGACCTTCCACTTAGGTTCCTCATTCGTAACTAATTCCAAGATTTTACCCCAAAGGAAACTCAATTGCCTACTAGCACACTAGTCTCGCGGAAATTAAATTATCAAGATTCAACGTCCTAAGAATAATTATAACGAGTTTTAACCTAAAACGATTTCGTCTTAATTCTAGATTCCCGAAAATACCTAACATTATTAATACTTAAAATTAGTTATTGAAATCAAGAAATTAATATAAAAGCAATGACACACTCTACGTCAAGAAATATTAATTTAACTTGGCAAAAATTCAAATAATCTAATATTTTGCACAATTGAATTATTTGTAATCTAAAACAAATTATTTTTACACACATATTTAAAATCAATTAATAATAAAATTTATTAAAAATCTAAAATGCACATGCAACACGTACATATATGTATATATGTATATCTACATTTTTCAAGGTTCTCACATCCTCCCCCCCTTAAATGAATTTTGTCCTCAAAATTCTCACCTTCTAATGAAATAATTCAGGGTATTTCCTCTGCATATCTTTTTCCAGTTCCCAAGTTGCCTCTTCCATTCCATGGTTCTTCCATAGAATTTTCACCAAAGGGATTTTCTTACTTCTCAAATCTTTCACTTCTCTTTCTAAAATCTTAGCTGGTTTTTCCTCATAGGTTAATGATTCATCCACTTCAATTCCTTCCAATTGCAACACGTGGCTTGGATCGGGGTGATATTTCTTGAGTATAGAAACATGAAATGCATTGTGAATCTTGGCCATGCTCGAAGGCAATTGCAGTTGATACGCCACCTTTCCGACTCGTTTCAAAATTTCAAAAGGTCCAATATACCTCGGCTTTAACTTTTTCCCCTTTTTGGACCCTACACCGCCCTTCACGGGTTTAACTCTTAGGAACACTTTGTCTCCTACTTCAAATTCCAGATCTTTCCTCCTTGTGTCGGCGTAGCTCTTTTGCCGACTCTGGGCAGTCTGAAGCCTTTCCCTAATTAGTTTCACTTTCTCATGAGCTTCTTCCATCCAAGGTATAACCGTTGGATCTAAAATTTTCTTCTCTCCTACTTCATCCCAATGAATCGGAGATCGACACCTTCTCCCATAAAATGCTTCATAAGGTGCCATTTGAATTGAAGCGTGATAGCTGTTATTATAAGCAAATTCTACTAAGGCCATATACTGACTCCATTTACCTCCAAAATCCAATATATATGACCTCAGCATATCTTCCAAAGTCTGAATTGTCCTTTCTGACTGCCCATCTGTTTGGGGATGATAAGTGGTACTAAACTTCAACTTGGTTCCCAATGACTCTTGAAATTTCTACCAAAAACGAGAAACAAACCTTGGATCTCGATCAGACACAATGCTTATAGGAATACCACGTAATCTCATGATCTCTTCTGTGTACAACTTGGCCACTTTTTTCAAAGAAAAGCTCATGTTCACAGGTAGAAAATGCGCGGACTTGGTAAGCCTGTCAACTATCACCCAAATCACATCAAATCCTTGTTGACTTCTAGGCAAATTTGTTACAAAATCCATGGTTATGTGTTCCCACTTCCACTCAGGAATTTCTAATGGCTGCAATAGACCAAAGGATTTTTGATGTTCAGCTTTTACTTGTTGGCATACCAGACATTTTTTCACAAACTTTGCCACGTCCCCTTTTAAACCGTCCCACCAGTATAATTCTTTCACATCGTGATACATTTTGTTCACTCCTGGGTGTATAGTATACCTTGATCGATGTGATTCTTCTAGAATTTCTTTCCTTAATTCTTCATCAATTGGAACCACAGTTCGATCTCGAAACCTTAACACTCCTTCAGATCCTAACTTAAAGTCTAGGTTTTCCCCTTTTTGTAACTTCTTCAACTTTTCTTGGATTGTAGGGTCTGTTTTCTGTGCCTCCTTAATACGTTCCAATAACGGTGATTTCAATGACAAGTTCCCAAATAAAATTTTCAATCTTTCCAAGCGAGGGTTCCAAACACAAACTTCTTCTAACATGTCCCATTCTTTTACCATCAACCCCGCTACTTGGGCCTTTCTGCTTAAAGCGTCTGCCACCACGTTGGCTTTTCCTGGGTGGTAGTTTATTGAACAATCATAATCTTCCAAAAATTCTACCCATCGCCTTTGTCTCAAGTTTAATTCCTTTTGGGAGAACAAGTACTTAAGGCTCTTGTGGTCCGTAAAAACTTCAAAGGTCACACCGTACAAGTAATGTCTCCATTTCTTTAAAGCAAAGACCACTGTGGCCAGTTCCAAATCATGCGTTGGGTAATTTTGTTCGTGAGGTTTCAACTTTCTAGAGGCATAAGCAACCACCTTACCCTTTTGCATTAGTATGTATCCTAGACCTTCCTTAGAGACATCAGAGTATACGACATAACCTTCTATTCCATCAGGCAATGTCAAAACAGGATCTGATGTTAAGCGCTTCTTTAACTCTAGAAAACTGGATTCGCATTTTGGAGACCAAATAAACTTATTATTTTTCTTTGTCAGCTCTGTCATAGGTCCAGCAATTTTTGAAAAGTTCTTAATGAACCGCCTGTAATAACCTGCTAGACCCAAGAAACTTCTAACCTCGGTTGGAGTTTCTGGCTGTTTCCACATTGTGACTGCCTCAACTTTTGCCGGATCCACGGCAATTCCATCTTTAGAAACTTTGTGCCCCAGAAAAGAAATTTCTTCCAGCCAAAACTCACACTTACTAAATTTGACATACAATTTATGTTCTCTTAAGATCTGCAGAACCACTTTCAAGTGTTGAATATGTTCTTCTCGAGTCTTAGAATATACTAAGATATCATCAATAAAAACTACTACAAATTGATCCAAGTACTTTTTAAAGACTCTCTGCATTAAGTCCATGAAAGTAGCTGGTGCATTAGTTAACCCAAATAGCATGACTGCGAACTCAAAATGTCCATATCTTGTATTGAAAGCAGTCTTAGGTATGTCTTCCTTCTTAATTCTCAATTGATAATACCCTTGCCTCAAGTCCAGCTTGGAGAAAACTACTGATCCTTGCAGCTGATCAAATAAGCTATCAATCAATGGTAGATGGTATTTATTCTTAATTGTACCTTCATTTAGACCCCGATAATCAATACATAATCTCAAACTTCCATCTTTTTTCTTAACAAATAGAACAGGTGCGCCCCATGGCGAATCACTTTCTCTAACAAAACCTCTCTCCAATAAATCCTGTAATTGTATTTTCAATTCTTTTAGCTCTGCAGGAGCCATTCGGTACGGAGTCTTAGAAATCGGGGCCATTCTCGGCACTAGATCAATCTTAAACTCCACTTCTCTCTCCGGAGGTAATGTTTTTAATTCTTCGAGAAACACATCTGGAAATTCCCTTACCACTGGCACATCTTCCAACTTTACTTGGTCACTCGGAGCGTTAATCAGGAAGGCTAAGAAATCTTGCATTCCTTTATACAACATTTTTCTTGCCCGAACTCCCGAAATCATAGCAGATGATGCTAACCTACCTTTCACATCCAATTTTAGGGTTGCTTCCCTAGGAATCCAAAATTCTACCACTTTTGCTCTACAATCAAGTTTAGCATGGTAATGAGCTAGGAAATCCATTCCTATGATAACATCATATCCTTTTATGTCCAAACTGACTAGATCTACTAGCATCTTACGCTCTCCAACCCAGAACTCGCAGTTCTTATAAGCCATGCTAGTAATTATACTCTTATTACCCATAGGTGTCCTAACTTCAAGATCAAAAGGTAATTTAACAGGTTGTACATCAATTCCGGACATAAAATTCGGATTCATAAAAGAATGAGTTGCGCCAGGATCAATTAGTACTCAAGCTAATCGATGAAAGATTGGAAGAGTACCTTCCACGACCTCTGAGGAATCAGGTACAGGTTGATTATCTATAGCGTACACCCTGGCGGGGACTTTCGGCCTATTTCCTCCAGAAGTGGCTTGCCTAGCGCTCGAGGTACCACCTTCTTGTATTTTTGGGCAGCCGGCAATCTGGTGCTCACTACTTCCGCACTTCAAGCACTTTCCTTCTTTCCTCCAGCATTCGTCCTCAGTATGGTCAGCCCTCTTGCAATATCCACAAGTTACCTGAGGGGTGGTTACACGACCTCCTTGCGGGGTTGTCACACGACCTCCTTGCGGGGTTGTCACACGACCTCCTTGCGGGGCATTCCTAGTTTGATTCCTTCTACTTGGTCCTCCTCTGGTACCGATATCTCTTCTTCCGGTACCTCTCGCCCCAGCTCCTCTTACTAGAGCGCCTCGTGGTGCTCCAGAACTATTTACTCCACCCATTTCTCGACCTACTTTGGCCGGTGGAGTATTTGCATAAGTCGACTCCCGACTGCTGCTAGGGCCAAATCTTTTCTTGGCTTGGAAAGACTTTTCTTGAGTTTTGGCAACTTCAACCCTCTGAGCTCTCTCAACAACATCAGCAAACGTGTCTATCCGAACAACAGCTAATCCCTCCTAGATTTCTACGTTTAATCCCTGCACAAACCTCCTTACAAGTTTTTGCTCCGTGGCTACCAATTCAGGAGCAAAACGGGACAATTTTGTAAATTGAATTTCATATTCGACAACACTCACCGCCCCCTACTTACACTTGATAAAGTCATCCTCTCTTTTCTCTTGGATGAGAGGGGGTAGGAACTTGGCGTTGAACTCCCTTGTGAAGTTCGCCCAGGTCCTGGGAGTGTGATTCCTGTCCCAATTGACCCTGATTAGGTTCCACCAGGAACGAGCAACTCCCTCAAACTGGAATGCTGCAAAAGTCACTTGCCTCTCTTCTGTATAATTTAGAGCGGCAAAAATATCAGAGATCCTCTCCCACCAACCTTCAGCTACCTCAGGTTCTGGACCTCCGTAGAACTTAGGTGGTCCAAACTTCAGGAATCTCTCTAATGCCCGATCCTCAGTATCGATTGGGCCTCCTTGATGATGCACTGCCCCCGAGGCTTGGTGCTCAGTCATGCGCTCTAACACATCAGTTATTCTATTGATCGCGGTGGCCACTGGATCTCAGGCCACGTTTCCCTGACCATGGTCTTGATTGACCTCAGGTTCCCTATCACCACTACCCTCGAGGTGTTGTCTAGTTGATCTCCCTCGTTCTCTACCTCTAACTCGCCGATCCATAGTCTAGTTATGCCTATTGATATAAATAAAACAATTAATGCGAAAATATTGTTATTTATTTACTTATTATCATTATTATTATAATATATATTTTTCTTCTGTAAGTAAAATCAACATGAATGTTAAGGAAATGAAGATAAAACACTTAGCACATATATTCACATACCAAAGTTCTTACAACTAGCAGGTTAGAGTGCCTTCCAAAAGTATGGCACACAAGTTTAGTAAATATGTACAAACAATCCCTTAAACCAAAAATAGGGATATAGTGCCACAAAAGTAGGCCATCTAACTAGACAAAATGCTATGACCTAAACTAGTGTCACCCTAACTAACCCTGGATACCTATTTACAAGCAAAGCAAGCCTAGTCTAACCCTCAGCAGGGCTGCCAGGGGCAACGTCCTCCTCAGGATTCTCTTCCGGATCCTCGTCCGGGTCCTCCTCCGCACCTGCCTGAGCAGTCTCCTGAATAATACCCATGACCTCGTCTATCATCATAGTAGCATCAGCTCTAATACCAGCACTCCTGTCTCGTACCTCCTCAGCTACTCGAGTCAATCGAGACATCTGTCTCCCTAATTCCTCACGAGCGCCCTCTGATCTAGCCCTCTCAGCTGCTAACCTCTGCTCGAGCTCAGCTATACGATTCATCTAAGTATCAACCATGATGCTCAACTCCTCGACATCTTGGGTCAAAATGTGATTAGCGTCCCTCAGCTGGCGACGCTCGTCGTCCAAAGACAGCACTAACTCATTAGGGTAAGCATATGTGACCCTACACTAGCATCGGGGAAACCTATCAGCTGGTGTATAACGTATACGGGGTCCTCCGTCTCGTGACCTATAGGAGAAGGACCTAAGAGGCTCTACATGTCCATTGGCCACTCCATTACCATCAGCATGTCCGTTTCCGTTTTCTATACCTGCAAAATAACCAAAATCCAAAGGTTAATACTTAAATAGCTAACTTACTCAAATACTACTTAGAGTGCGCCTAATAGTCTCGCTTCTTAACTCTAAAAAGGTTCAGGGTTTCTAACACTTCTAATGAATCATTCAAATAATTTTCTAACCTAAGCTCTGATACCACCTGTGGTGGCCCCACTTTCTCCTAAGGCGAACCAAAGGGTTGGCGGGTCGCCTGCCTAACTCTCACCAGGACTCACGCAAGCAAACCGACCAAAATCCCCGTATAACTTAAACCAAAATACAGTTCGTCATCCGAACATGCCAAACTTCTAAACGACTGGAATACCAAAACACATTAACTTCAGAGATAACATTACCATTGAACATCCAAACGTTCACTCCTAAGTACATCTCTGACTAGTTCAACACAAACTACAAATATACATTACAAAACACACAGTAAACTTATAAAGCTCAAATAATTCATACAAGCCAAAGCTTAGGGTTTGCACTTTTCCAGCTTCAAGTGACAACCCAAAACTAAGATACATAGTTCGATTCGATGCAATATTTACAAAAAAAAAAAAAAACAAACGCAGACTTCAAAATTCTCGAACGCCAAAACCTGTTAAGGAAAACAAATATCGTGTGGTGAGCTAAAACTCAGTGGTGCCCCAAACATGCAATCGTATAAAACAAATAGCAAATAATAATTTCAACCTTAAGATCAACAAGTAGGAAAGCGTATAACAACACAGAGTAGGATACAGGGGCTCTCAGGAGCCATTTTCCCCGCACTTGATCAAAATGAACCGCAGTTGACTCTCCGTCAACTTTCACTAACTAAAGTCCATGTAGATTTATTATTTTTTTTTAACACGCTCCAGCCAACTTACTCCCCCTACCGGGCCCGCACGCTGCACGAGAGAGTTTGGTATTACTCGAGTATACCTTTTGTAAACTAGTCGAGAGATTCACCCAACGACGTCACATTATAAACTAGTCGAGGGATTCACCCAACGACGTCACAACACACTTTTACCAAGTCAGGATAAGAGGCCCTCCCACCCTAAGGTGTGGTACATTCCCCTGCCTGGTAGTTTAATTGACGAGTCCACGCTCCAGTCAACAATTGCAGAATATTCGAGAAAACATTTCAAGCAAGTCACCACTCAAAAGGCTAGTGCGATAAAGTATACACTGCCACTTCGATGGTTCAGGAAAACCATTTTCCAAATATCACATAACAAGTCAAGAAAGCACTTTAACACTTTAGTCATAAAACAAGCACGGACACTCACCAAAAGTGTAGCTCAAAAGTCAAGCTGTGAATCGAAGTCCACGTCCTCGGTAAACCCTATAAATTCAAGTTTTAAAAACTTTAAGTTTTACTAAACAAACTCTTGTTTTATATATATAAAAGATTATCTTGTATAAAACTAGTTTATTTCATCGAAACAAATCAATAATTCTTTTTGAATCAAGACTAGTAAAGGAATAAAATGTTTCGTGTCGTTTCTTTAAAGATATTTCCCTTCTAAAGGGGCAAACTAGAACCAAATTAGTTCAAACGAGTTTTCTTGCCGAACAAGTTTTCTAAGCCTTTCTTTTTTGAAATAAATCAAATCTAGTGTTTTTAACAATTTTCCTCTAAAACAACTAACCAAGGATAATTTTATGAAAAACTTAAAGTTTGGAAGTTAATACAATTATTTCTTAAAGGTAATAAAACTAGTTTAAGCAACGAAAAGAATTAACTAGTCGGCAAGGTTTTAAAAGTCCCGATATTTAAATTTTAATATTAGCGTACTATACTCAAAGTATATAACTGGATATTAAGGCAAAATATTCCCACAAGTCTTGATTTAAAGGTACTTGAATTCAAAAGACTAAAACGGACTTCACGATTCCAATTCATTTGCACATTGTATTCCAAGTTGCCAATATAGCTAAAACACAATTCAAATATAAATTTCACTAGGGTTTCATCAATCATTAGCTCTTGGCATCAAACCAACATCCCTTATAATAATCATCCAGAAAATAATCTCACTAAAAATTTCAACTAGTACGGCTAGCAACCATGTACAAATTTTCCAGCAAAGATACTTCAAAATTTTCAACAAGATTTCCATCCTTAGCTTGCTTTAAATACTGAACACTTAACATGTAAAAGAAGATTAACCAGCTACAAACTACTCTTAACATCCAATACAAGAGTCTTAGCTAAAATTCAAAAGAAACTAGTCAAATGTTCAACTCCTTTTCAAGGCCGTAAATTCAGATTTCTTTTCTCTTTTTCTTTATCCACAACTCATATTCAAATCATTCATGCATGTCCAAACCAAGTTAAGATTCAGTATATATAATAGTTTAACATAAAAATTTTTCAGCTTATAACAAAATTTTAGAACCCAAAATTCGCAAAAGAAATCTGGAAAATTCTTTTCTTCTTCACTCGGTTACACTGGAAAAATTCCAGCGGCTTAGTTCAACAATTCCGGTCAAATCTACCAACAATTCAAGAGTTTCACATCTATATATCTTATAGGACTTAAAACAGACATAAATCAACCATTTCCAAATTTTATTCTCCAAGGAGAATTCCATGAACAAGCTGAAATTCCAGTTTCACTCCCTCGGATATCATAGAAATTTCCCAGCACTTAATCGGTCATTAATCCGAATTTTCCTCGGCTGAATCATTGTATTATGCACTCAAGACTAACATGCATGACTAATAAATGGACTTATTATCAGTTCTATTCCAAAACAGGTTCGGTCATCAGCAACATTCAACCACAAATCCAGAATTTGTTCAATTATTTTCGGATGACTTGCATGCAGCAGATTTTGTTTTCCTTCAATTTTCTGACTTACACACGGCTAATTAATCTCATGCAGGACTTAAACATCCAGTGTTTAGTTAGCTAAACACACAACCAAGTGAGAGTCAGACACTTTCCAGCAAATCTCATACCAAACGTCCATACAACTCCCAAAATAACTCCATCGGCTAAGCTGGAAAATTGGTTTAGCAGTCAAACAGCTTCCAAATAAAAATTTCCAGCCATACAACCGAATTTCTGGCCATACAGTTCACATGCAACACCAAATAACGAGCTATCTATCAGATTGTATCCAAAAACAAATTCGAATGTCATCAAAAATTACCATCTAACCAGAAATTCATCCTAATTCTCTCGGTTGACATGCATGCAACCAGATTTTTGTATTCCTTCAATTTTCTTGCTTAATCAAAGTTAATTAGCTTCATGCAAAGCTTGATCATTCAGATTTTGATTATTTAAATACACATATAACTCATATTATCACAAATTGGCCAACTAGAACTGCAAATTTCCAGCTCAAGCTCTCGGCAGCTTCAATTCCTTCTCAATCAGATTTTTTTGTGACTTAATCTATCATCTAACCACACAACCACCACATGCAAGCCTATAATCACCATCATCTACCCTTAAACAACTAGTCTAGTTCTGGAAATTACCTCAGCTTGGAGTACACACACACGACTAGCAGCAACAAAAATTTCCTCTCTCTCGGCAATCCAGAAATGCAGCCTGCTAGCTCTTCCTCTCCCTTGCTCCAACTTGCGACTAGGATGGAGGAAGCTTGGTTCTCAGACCCTTCACCAGCTCACGGATACAAGAAAGAATGAGCAGCAGGTCTCTCTCTTTCTTTATTTTTTAGCTTACGGCAGAAAAGAAACGAATGAGAAGCTCGGCTCTCTCTCTCTCTCTCTCTCTCGGTCGTTAATTCCAAAGGGCTGGTTATTCACGGTTGATGGTAGAGAAACAAATGAAATGAGGATATTGTGGTAAATGATAGTTGTTGTAGTGGAGCTGAGTCGGTTTTATAATGGCGGAAATGGTGAAATGAAACATGGAGCCGACATGCTGAAATTGTTTGCAATTGAAGACTGTTCTAGGAGACTCCATGGCTGCATGGTGAATTCGAAATGGAGATAAGGCTAATTTGGTCTTTTAACATCTTATTCGACCTTCCACTTAGGTTTCTCATTCGTAACTAATTTCAAGATTTTACCCCAAAAGAAACTCAATTGCCTACTAGTACACTAGTCTCGGGGAAATTAAATTATCAAGATTCAACGTTCTAAGAATAATTATAATGAGTTTAAACCTAAAACGATTTCGTCTTAATTCTAGATTCCCGAAAACACCTAACGTTATTAATACTTAAAATTAGTTATTGAAATCAAGAAATTAATATAAAAGCAATGACACACTCTACGTCAAGAAATATTAATTTAACTTGGCGAAATTCAAATAATCTAATATTTTGCACAATTGAATTATTTGTAACCTAAAACAAATTATTTTTACACACATATTTAAAATCAATTAATAATAAAATTTATTAAAAGTCTAAAATGCACATGCAACACGTACATATATGTATATATGTATATCTATATTTTTCAAGGTTCTCACACTCATCACACGAGGTTTCAAAAGAATATTCAACAAGAGAGGATTCAGAAAAGGAGGACATAGCAATTCCTTTCCACATCAGTCTAACAACTTCAGAAATAAAGGAAAGCTGGAATTCAACAAAAAGCAAACTGATAAGCGCTTTGAATGCAGCCAACCTGGTCATTATGCAAATGAATGTCCAATGAAGAAAAAGAAGGAGAACAAAAGTGAACGAAAACCAAAATTCAACAATTTTCAAATCACCTGGAATGATTGCAATTCAGAAAGAGAAGTAGAGGAAGAAGAGGAATCCGCCCAAATGGCTTTCATGGCCATTGGAGATGAAGAGGTAACCCAATGTAACTTTCAAACTGATAGTGATAGTGAGTCTGATGTTGATATTAATTCTTTCCTAAAAAAAATCCATAACAGCTTAAAAGAATCCTATGTTAGAAACAAGGAACTAAAACAGAAAATTAGCTTTCTAATACAAGATAATGCAAATCTTTTTCGACAAAACAAGTTTCTTAAACATGAAAATGAGAATCTGAATAGGATTGAAACTGATGTGCTTGCTGAACTTAACAAAAAGATAAATCTTTGTGACATGCTCAGAAGTGAACAATGCAGCCTAAAAAAAAGGATGGATGATTTATGTCAATTGTTACAACATATGAAACAGAACCGCCTTCAAAAGAATGACACTGAACCTCACCTTAACACTCATCAGAAAAGATTGAATTATAGTAAAAATGAGTTCACTGTCTACAAAAGAAGGCAAGTCAGATTCATTAAACCTGTTCATTTGATTGATCCAATGAATGTATGCAACTTTTGTTGTCAATTTGGTCACATGAATAGTAACTGTTATGTTAAAAAAAATATGAGAAATGGAATGAGATGCATGTGGATTGTTAGACATAATGCTAATCATGAAGGACCCAAAAAGTAATGGGTACCAAACATTATATTGTGGACTATTGTGTAGGTGAACCTGGTGAACATTGTTAAAGAATAAAAATGGTTCATAGATAGTGGATGCTCAAGACATATGACTGGTGATGCATCACAGTTCATCAAGTTCAAGCCAAAAAAAGTGAAAATGTTACTTTTGGAGACGATAATAAAGCCAAAACTATTGGAATTGGTGATATTGGTAAGAATGGTCAGACTTTTGTTCATAATGTTCTTTTAGTCGACAACCTGAGTTACAATTTGCTGAGTGTTAGTCAATTATGTGATAGGAACCTGCTCGTGTTATTTAAGAAACATGAATGCCTTGTTCTTGACTCAAAGTTTAACATTATTTTCAAAGGAAAAAGAGCTAATGACATTTATATGGTGTTTCTTGAAAAAGTTGATGCTTCCAGCCTTAGTTGTCTCAAAGTAGCAAATGAGGATCCCTGGTTGTGGCACAGAAGGTTTTGTCACTTCAATATGGATTTGCTAAAAGAGGTTTCCAAAAAAGACCTGGTTAGAGGGCTTCCAAAACTCAATTTTTGTAAAGATCGCATCTGTGATGCTTGCCAATTTGGAAAACAAGTCAAGGTATCTTTTAAATCAAAAAAATGTGTTTCTACCTCAAAACCCTTAGAACTCCTACATCTTAATCTTTTTGGTCCAACTCAAACCACAAGCCTTGGTGGCAAGAGATTCTGTTTTGTTGTTGTTGATGACTATTCTAGATACACTTGGGTGATGTTTCTTGCACATAAAAATGATGCTTTTAAAAACTTTGTTTCCCTGTTTGCCAAGGTTCAAAATCTGATTGGTTTGAAAATCATAAAAATAAGAAGTGACAATGGCACAAAATTTCGTTTTTGTGAATTTCCAGAATTTTGTGACAACAATGGCATTACACATGAGTTTTCTATTTCTAGAGTACCATAGCAAAATGGAGTGGTTGAGAGAAAAAATAGAACTCTTCAAGAAACTGCTAGAACCATGCTTAGTGAATGCAATTTACCGAAGTACTTTTGGGCTGAAACTATAAACACTGCATGTTATACCATGAACAGAGTTCTCTTAAGACCAATCTTGAACAAGACTTCATATGAGCTGTTATTTGATAAAAAAAACCTGTAGTTGGTTATTTTAAAGTTTTTGGTTGCAAATGCTTCATTCTAAACATCAAGGAGCATCTTGGTAAGTTTGATAAAAAATCTGATGAGGGGATCTTCTTGGGATATTATGAAAATAAGAGAGGCTTTAGAGTTTATAATTGTAGAACTCTGGTTATAGAAGAAGTTATACATATCACTTTTGATGAATCTAATGATAACACTTCCATGAGTTGTGGTGAAGATGATGATGCAGGTGTTCGAGAAGAATTAAAGAAGCTAACAATCAGCAATCAAGGCATAGCTCCATCAGAAAATGATTCAAAGGAAGATGAAAATCAAGACAGTCCTGCTAGAGAAGACAATGACAGTGACACTGCGATTCCTAATGATCTTCCAAGAGCCTGGAAATTCGTCCAAAATCATCCTAAGGAACTTTTTATTGGGGATCCATCTGAAAAGATCAGAACACGTTCCTCCTCTAGACAATTAATAGATAACTTTGCATTGGTCTCACATTTTGAGCCCGAAAATGTTGTTGATGCATTGAATGATGAGAGTTGGATTTTGGCCATTGAAGAGGAGTTAAATCAATTTGAAAGAAATAAGATTTGGACATTAGTTGCTAGACCACAAGATCATCCTATTATTGGCACTAAATGGGTTTTTAAAAATAAAATGAATGACAAAGGTGAGATAGTTAGAAACAAGGCCAGATTGGTAGCTAAGGGTTACACTCAAGAAGAAGGAATAGATTTTGATGAATCATTTGCACCCGTAGTTAGGCTAGAATCTATTAGACTATTTTTAACTTTTGCATGCTTCAAAAATTTTAAATTATTTCAAATGGATGTTAAAAGTGTTTTTCTAAATGGTTTTATAGATCAAGAAATTTATATTGATCAGCCCCCTGATTTTGAAAATGAGAATCATCCAAGCCATGTTTTTAAACTCTCAAAAGCTTTATATGGATTAAAACAAGTTCCAAGAGCATGTTTTTAAACTCTCAAATGCTTGAGTGATTTTTTGATTGAAAATGGGTTCAAAAGAGGCATAGTAGATACTACTCTTTTCACTAAACAACGTTCACGTGATCTTCTAATTGTTCAAATATATGTGGATGATATTTTTTTGGTGCTACTAATGAGAATTTGTGCAAGAAATTTTTCAAAATTATGCAAAAAGAGTTTGAAATGAGCATGATGGGAGAATTAAATTTCTTCCTTGGACTCCAAGTGGTTCAAACTAGAGAAGGAACGTTTATCAATCAAACAAACTACACCAAAGAGCTGCTCAAAAGATTTGGAATGGAGGACTCAAAGCAGGTTGGAACACCTATGTGCACATCTACCAAACTCGACAAAGATGAAGAAGGTACAAAAGTTGATGAAAAAAAGTATAGAGGTATGATTGGTAGTCTGCTTTACTTAACTGCTAGTAGACCAGATATCATGTTTGCTGTATGCTTGTGTGCTCGTTTTTAGTCCTGTCCAAAGGAATCACATTTGAATGCAGTAAAAATAATTCTTAGATATCTAAAAGGAACCTTGAATTTTGGTCTTTGCTATCCTAAGTGTAATGAACTCCCATTGAGTGGATTCTCTGATGCTGATTTCGGTGGTTGTAGAATTGATAGAAAAAGTACATCAGGAATATGTAGTTTTCTTGAAAACTGCTTAGTATCTTGGTTCAACAAGAAACAAAATGATATTTCTCTTTCTACAACTGAAGCAGAATATATTACTGCTGGTGCTTGTTGTGCTCAACTGTTATGGATGAAAAATATTTTGAATGATTTCGGACTAATATATGAATGTGTGCCTATGTATTGTGATAACACTAGTGCCATAAATTTGACAAAAAATCCCATTCAGCACTCTAGAACAAAGCACATAGACATAAAGCATCACTTCATTCGTAATCTTGTCCAAAAGAGAGAAATCTGCGTTCAGTATGTGTGTTCGACAAATTAAATTGCTGATATTCTCACAAAATCCCTTCCACTGGACCAGTTTGTGTATCTTAGAACAAAACTGGGCGTCTGTGAAATAGTTCTCTAAAAAAACTTCCATCGGACGTCCGATGAGTTAGAACGGACGTCCGACAGTGTTCTTCATCAGTTTCCCCAGGAAATTTCTATTCGGACGATTGTGTCGGGCGCTTCACTTCGTTCGGCCGTCCGACACTCAATTTACTGCGTCTTATAAAGAAGCCATCCACTTCATTCAGTTCAGTTACCTCCTTAAACTCGGACGCAACCCTTCGGTTCTCCTTCAAATTCAAAATTCAAATTAGTCTCTCCCGCATTCAAGTTCCAAGAATTTGATCCAACCAATTTTATAACACCTCCATTGACTGTTTTACTCCACTCATAACACCCCATAACTCCCAACTGCCTCATAATTCCCAATTCATACTAGAAACCCTAACTTTTTCAAATCCACTACCTGTAATAATCTCAAGCATCCTCTGCAGCTCTTAACGCACTAGTAGTCAATTTGACACGCATCTGCACTACACTGCATCTCAAAAATCAACTGCATTACATCATGGTGAGAGTTAGAGGCGGTTCAGCAAGTGTCGGACGCACATTTAGACTCATGGATGAAAATGTTGAGATCGTAGAACCTTCCACCAGGGTATCCAAAAAGAGGACAGGGACTCGTGATGGAAAGGCAAAGCAACCTGCAAAGAAGTTACAGGATGCTCCAACTGCTGATCCATCTCCTGTACAGGTGGAAGCACATCAAACTGAGGAACAGCAAACACCTGAACCCTCTACCAGAAAATCACCTAGGACAAGGTCTGGTGCTCAGACTATTGGGTCATCTGCCAAACAAAGTGCGAAAACGAAACTTACTTCAAAGGAACCAGAGGCTCAGCCTGTCAAAGAACTTATACCCCTGCCAAAGTTCATTGATGACGAGGCCAGAGATAGATTTGAGTTAATCTCTTAAAAAGGATTCATCATTCAGAGGTCTGTCATCCCATATGAATTTTGTAAGATTGATTTAGAACCTGTGCTTAAGCTTTTTGAGTTCCAAAAATGGACTCACCTCCTGACTATCCCACACACCTTCTACCCTGACATGCTTTACCAGTTTTTTGCAAATCTTAGGAAAGGAAACTCATATACCGAACTTATCTCTAGAGTCAATTCTGTTGATATCACTTTAACTCCTGATGTCATTAACTCTGTTTTGAAAACTAAGATTGAAAATGGCTTCAGAGAAAAAATTGTAAATTTCTTTTCATATGAAGAATTCCTCTCTTCTTACCATCATTTTCACATCTCCAAGTTAATGATTTACTTTCGCACTCACTTCAACACTCCTGCTGAGGCGAGATTAGAGGATCTCAATCCTCAGAACATGATTATCTTCACCATTATTTCCAATCTGTTGGTACCCACTGATGGTCATAGAATCGATGCAAACAAAATGGAATTGTATCTGTTTTACTGTTTTGTGGAAAAGATCAGAATCGATTTTGGTTTTGTGATGTGCAAATTCCTGCTTAAGATTAGTACTGACAGTCGTAGGAAGCTTTCCTATGGAAAATTCCTGACTCCCATCTTTGCTCACCTTGAAATTTCCTTCACTGGAAAGTCTCCTAGAGATAATGCCTCAAATGTTTTCTCAAAGGCCTATTTTGAACGAAAAAATTTAAAGTTTTTTGAGGGTCACTGGTGTCACAAGGAACCTCTGTCAGAGTTCAGAAGAAAAAGCCTTCACGAAACTCCAGTCACTCTTAGGACCCCTCGGGATCAGTCCATGTATATCTCTCCTTTTACCATTCACCCTAGAAAATCAGCCAACAAGTCCTTTGTATACAACTTTGAGGTCATCACGTTGCTTGAAGACCTCAAGCAACATGTTATGCTCATTGAAGATGGTCTAATGTCGACCATGACACCTGACCAGCAGGCTTCCTTCATTGAGAAATGAAATCTTCTTGTGCCTCCCACTCTTGTGAACAATGAACATGCTCATCGAAAAGAGTCCAGACCTGAGCCTACTGAGCACACTCCTGGTACTGAAGCTACTCCAGAAGCTCATGCCTCCAGTTCTCAGCCCAAGAATAAAGGAAAAGCTCCCATCTCTGAAGAGGCGACTGAAGTTGATGCTGAAGATACTGAAGAGGAAGATCATGTGGATCCTGAGCAATTTCGTCTGACTAGGAGAAAGCCTGGATCATCCAAGATTACCATATAAGCACTACTAGGCCACTGCACTTCATGAGTAGTTCTCAATAATTCTCTTTTGCATATTTTGCTCTTAAAAGACATCTGGTGTGTTTGTTAATTTTAAGGAGTTTACTTCTCTACTGGTCTGTAAAAATATTTAGCTATCCGTTGTTGGAAGGTGTTTCTATATTATGGTTGTGTCTCTCTTGTTTTAAATGGATGTTGTCTCTCTTGTCTTAAATGGATTTTGTCTGTTTATGACAGTTTTTGTTGATTGCTGTTTATGACAGTTCTTGTTTATGTCATTTGTTGCTACTCTGATCTCAGTTCTGATTGATTTTGATATTGCTGTTATGATGACAAAAAGGGGGAAGAACATGGATGGAATCAGGATATGAATCTGATCTATATGTGAGGGAGAGTCAAGAATCTGATCTATATGCGAGGGGGAGTCAAGTAAACTTTTCTGTGGGGTATAGAAAATTTTCTGAGGGGGAGTCACTGAAGGGATGTGGATATCATTCTGAGGGGGAGTTGTAAATACTCCAAGACCTCTCTAAGAAAAGGGAAACTATACCAAAATTCCCTCACTTCATCCATTGTTTTGTCATCATAAAAAAGGGGGGGATTGTTTATCTTTGTTCATACCTTTTGATGATTACAAAACAAGTGGATAAAACTAATGTTTTTCAAGTTTGTTTTTGGTCAGAAAATAGAGCAAAACAGGTTCAAAGGCCAAACATCTCCTAAAACATCTGTCGGACGCACAAATACATCCTATCGGCCGTCCGATAACTGTTGAGTATCTTCGAACGCGCAAAGAACCTATCCTCGGACGTCCGAAGCTGATAAGTCAGCACTTCTAAGATCTCTAACCTCGATCGGACGCACAATACCTGAGCACCGGACGTCCGACAATTGTTGTAAAACTTCGGACGACAAGCATTAGAAGCACCGGATGTCCGAAAGAATTAATGAAGGATTCCAAGTTGTACATCATATGGTCAGACACATATTCTGATGCTGCCGGACGTCCTAAAGATTTCAAGAAAATTTCTTGAACTCACTGCCTGCGTTCGGACGCATAAAATCAGCCTACTGGACGTCCGACACTACTAATGGCTAGTTGACTTTTCAGCTGCCTTGTGTCCGTTAGTGGCATTAATTGAAAATGTTTTTGGTCTATTATAAATAGGATAAAAGTCAACCACCAAAAGCACTGATACACATTAAGTCTACATCAGATCTTGAGTGATTCAAGCATAAGAATACTCCAAAAAAAAGATTTGTACTCTTAGTTGTGTGATCTTCATTTAGCTTTTTAAGTGTGATTCAATTTCTTCAATAGTGTAGCTTTGTGAAGGTTATTCGAGTGATTGTAAAACTTCCTTGCTTGATCAAGTGTATTTTGAGGCAAGGAGGAAGTGATCCTTCCCGTGTACACAAGAGATTGGTTGTATGTTGAATCAACTTGAAGGAGCTTACAATATAAAGGGATATTCTAGTCGAGTTTGAGATTTGGTTTACTATTCCATCTTCTTATTCACTGTTTTGCAACATTAACTGTTTATCTTTTCTGCTCTAAATTACTTCCGCTTTATCATAATTTGTTCCTTGGTCTGGTACTTTAGAAAAAGAGGGACAGTTCAGAAAAAAAGTGATTTATATTTTGGCTAGCCTTTAAACAACACCCCCCTCTTAGGTTGTCTTCGATCCTTACATACAGCAGATTCACTATCATGAAATTTGTTAATCTTGGGCAGTTCCTCACTTGATGTCCAAGTTGGCTGTATCTAAAACATGCACCAGTTTTTAAATAGCATAATTCCATATGAATTTTGTTATAAGTTTCACACTTAACAGCTACGCATCTCTACTTGAAGTGTCCATGCCTTATTTTCTTCTTTCCTTTATCCTTCATAGTAAGTTCATCTTCACTAATCTCTTTACATTTTCCTTTAATATCGCGGGAACTTCTTTCACCACTTTTAATTTGATTACTAGAAATGTCTTGAGATGCTACTTCACTAGACAAATGCACCAATTCAAACTTATTCCGCATCTCCTTCAGGATCCCTTCATATTTCTTTTTCAGTCATATATTCATATGCAGTAACTCAATTTTCTCTGTATATTCTTGTTTCCATCGTCCTTCCCAGTAGTCAGCCAATTTTTTTTAAAATTCTGCTTCCTTTTGAAGCATGTCTATTTCCTCATGCATATCTTCCAAATTTGTCAAATCACCAATTCACTTAAACTCAAGTGATAACCTGTTAGCAAATCAAAGGATTGAAAAGAGTAACTAATCATAGTTGAAAACTCTAGTTATATAACTCTTTCATTCCTTTACTTATAGGTCACCCAAGAAACATGAATCACAGAAGTACTTACTTCCATTCTTGGGTCTTCCCACAAAGATCACTATCATCGATTTTTACATATAACAAAATAAAGAATCATATTCTTTAAAGTAAAAGTTTGGCACTCTAACTCTGTGACACCCCCACTTCTCCCAATGGCGAACCCAAGAGTATCAGCGGGACGCCTGCCCAACTCTTATCGGGACTCGGTACAATCCATCATTCAAAACTAGGAATACTTTAAAGAATCTCAATACATAATTAAAGTACTCCAAAATATCTCACACTTACAATTAGTTAGCTTTCAAACTTAAATACAATCCAACGGAATATGTACTATAGTCATCCGCTATAATACAACTTAAAGTCTTCAAAAGAAAACAATCTAGTACTATTCACGAGCACTCTTGGTCTTGAACCCTGTTAAGAAAAATAAAAACGTGGAATGAGCTATACAACCAAGTGAGGTTTCAAGACATTCTAGCAGTTCTAATAAACCAAGTAATTCGAGCATACCACATGTATGGTACAAGGTTAAATATTGGCACGTTAACATGGGACAGTTATCATTATACGAATAATTGGAGCATATCACAGGTATGGCTCAGGGTTGCACGTTGGCATTTTAGCATAAAACAGTTATCATTATGCAAAATAAACACACATTAAAGGATACAGTGTTCCAGTGGAACCATTTCGATCAACTGCACCTTATAACTTCAGAACCCCTCGGTTTGTCTGGCCATCACCTTATCCCTCCAGTGGTAGTACTTGAGTATACCGAAACGGTGGTCCAGGGTTCCAACCTACCCGACCGAACCTAATCCTGACTCGAGCAGGTTAGTAACCAAGGGCAGGGCCCAGTTCAGCTTAGAACTTACAACATGCACAAGTAAAAATCTGTCATTTTTATAGGTCGAGTGAGATAAAGTACACACTCGTCTTAAAATAGTGGAAAATTTCATATGAGCAATTATCAGTAATATTTAACACGTAAACACGTAAGCAATATGTGGTAATTTCACAGGAACATGTAATTTACGGTAATCAAATAACCAAGTAGATCGGTAAACGGTTATTAGTTCACGGTTAATTGGTAGACATTTATCGTTTTAGTAGGCCACCCATTGGCCGTCCCTACTTTTATCACTTAAGAGTCGAGGAGGTTCACTCCAATCGACTTATGCAGCCATAGCATAATCAATCATTAAAACATTTCACTTAACAAGTCCCTTCAAACAATTCATTTCAAATAATTCAAGTACATTTCACGTAAATATGCATTTCAAATATTTTATGCCGGGCAATTCGAATACACCTTACTTAAATGAGACCGAGTACAGTAAACACTTAACTCGTAATGACCATGGCATAATCATGTCGTAAGCTATTCAAATTACCTACTCCTATATGGAACACTCACCTAGTCAATACAAGAGAGTAAAGCACAATCAGGTGTCTAGGCGTCTCCTGTGAGATCCTCTTGAAGGTCTCCTTGAGTGCTTGAACAATTAATAATGAAATATCACTCAATATCACTTAAAATTCCTAATTATCAAGAAAGATTTCACACTTGTGCAGTCTAAGAAAATGTCACGAAAACGAGTCTTAATTTCTTGAAAATCGAGACTCAAGAGTGGGGCTTAAATATTCAAGAAAAATTCAATTTTCATCTTTGAAATTATTGGACGGAAGCAAGTAGGTATGAAATCATGTAAATAATTTTCTAAACGAGCAATCGAAGACGAACTTAGAAGAGCCACGTCACAATCCGACCAAGAATTATCGAATTTAGGAGCATTCTTTGAAAAATCATAATTCACTCTCTGAAAGTCCAAAATTGGAAAATTTGATACCATTGGAAACTATTTCCAAAGTACTTAAAGTTTCTAGAAGACACTTTTTCATGATTTCAAATGGATGACATTCAAAAGTCGGCTCGAAATTGTTGTTTTGGACTATTAAAACAGTTTCGGGGTTGGTTTTTGGCCAACTTTGGAAATTCGGCAAAATTCACAGAATGTGAACTAGCCTCTCAAATTTGAAATTCAATTAGAGTTACAATCAAAGTTTAAAACACAATAAGTGAAACAAGAATTGGAGTTTTGAGCACCAAGATAGAGTAACTCAAAGTTGCTAAAATTTCCTTATTAAACAAGGATTTTCCAGATTTGAAACATAAACTTTGGGACTTTAGTTGGGCATCGAAATGGACTCTATTCCTCTGTGAAATTTCATACAAAAATTTGTACGGGAAGTCAGTTAACCAAGCCACTGAAATTTCAAGAATTTCCAAGTCAAATCTGCCTTGTACTTCCGTTTTCCTTTTCTCAAATATTTGGCCAATGAAAACTTCTTAAACATGGTTCAGTTATGAAGACAAGGTCTAATAAACATCCAAGATACTTTTGGTAGGTGGTTAACACCAAGAATTTCAAAATAACAAGTCCCAATTCAAGTTAAGGCATTCAGCTAGCCCAAAAGAGGGTTTTCCATCACTGAATCAGTTTTGAAATTCGGCCACAACCCTCTCAATTCAACTTGGAATTGAGCGTGGTTGATGGCATTGAAAACTACATTCAAAAGGCTACAATTTCTCAGAAGGAATCATTTTAAAATTCTATCCACAACTAACTCATAATTAAGCATCAAGTTGCAGCTCAAAACAGGGCTTCCAGTATAGACAAGAAACAGAACAGGCAACTTTACAAGGTTAGTACGGCTCACTCAGGTGGAATCAGGAAATTTACTTTATACCTTGGAAAACTGGAAGTGTTTAGTTTCTAATTCCACTGACGGCACTCGATTTTGATATCGAAGCAAAAAGTTATGGTCAAAACAAAAACACTGCCGGAGTGCACTGGACACCCGTTTCCAGCTGTGACAAATTTTCGAAAACTCAACATTTACCTATCCAAATCACGTAATTTTTTGTGGAGACTTTCCACACAACCCACACAACATATATACATCATAAACAAGTCAATTTAACCACAAAAATTTTGAATTAAAGCCTCTACACAAATAGGACAAATTCGGCCCTTTCCTCTTTCAAGTTTCCTTTGATTTCTTTCTACTTCCTCAACTTAGATCCACTAGTTTAGCACTAAAACAACACATGTAACATCTAAAATTATCATATCAGCCCATCAAGTCCAATGTGGGATTTCATAGAGCCCACTCACAAGATTTATAACCAAACAAAGTTACCCATAAGAAGCTACAAGTTTCTAAACTCAATCATAAATAACAACTTTCAAGGGTTAGATCATGTGATACCTTCTTAGATGCTAAAGGTCAAATTTTTTGCCACAAGAAAGCACCAAGAAACCGTGGAAATGAAGCTCTTTTCCTTGTCTAAGTGAATCTCCAAGTGGTCTTGAATTTAAGTTGCAAGTTTGGAGTGAAATGGATGGTTGGATTGGGAGAAATGAAGAAGAAAGTTTCTTGCTCCTTCTTGCTTGAGAGAGTCGGTTGTCTTGAGGGAGAAAGGGGAGAGAAATGGCTGGTGGAAAAGCTTCTTGAAGAAGCTTAAGTGTGTGGCCAAAAATGTTCCAAAAGTCAACCCTTCAATAGTGCGCGTTAGCGCGCGTTTCGTGCCCGACTCTTCTTGAGTTCGTTTCACTTGTGCACTAAACCTCTAATGCACTTCCTTCCATACTATTATTATTCACTCTTAATAATCTAAAAATAAAGGTCTAAAGTCCTCCAATTAATCGGGCGCGCAAAAACGCGTACTTCCAATTTGTGCGCGATAAAGTGTAATTTATAAGAAATTTTTATAACGATAATGTAACCAACTAATAATAAGGTAAATAACCATGAAATAACTATTTTAGAAATAAAAACATAAGTTCTCACATGAGTTTAGCATTAATTTCTCAAATTTCCAATTAATTGTATTAACGCGTCTTCCGGAAAACTTTCGACGCGCATACGGTATAAGTTTAAACTTTAACTCACATATAATCTCTCAATTAATTTTTCTTAATCTACTATGGATCATTTTTAATTTTTCAAGACTAATATACTCTCGGATCGAACATAGCCTCAAAAAACGTGTACTCCTTATTTCTCGTTGAACGAGCCCTAGAAAAATTAATTTTACTAACGAGACGTGTTAAAAATATAATTGAGACATTAATCCATGTAAATAAGTTTAAAATGATTGAAATAAATTATTCAGAGAAAACGGGTGAGTAAATAATTAATTAAACCAGAAAATTAAAATAAAAATGAAAATTTCGGGTCCTCACAACCTTCCCTCCTTAAAAAGAATTTCGTTCTTGAATTTCTAAATTTAATCCTTGGATAAACCGTCTTATTCTCTTCCGTTCCGTAGCCACCAATTCTGGAGCATATGTAGATAATTTTGTGAAGCGTGTTTCATACTCAGTCACACTTAAAGTTCCTTGACGAAACTTTATAAAATCGTCTTCTCTCTTTTCTTGGACAAGTGGAGGAAGAAATTTCTCATTAAACTCACGCACAAAGTTTATCCAAATTTTTGGAGTTTGATCTTTTTTTCACTTGTTTCTTATAACATTCCACCAGACTCGAGCTATTTCTTCAAGTTGAAATACAACAAAAATGACTTCTCTTTCTTCTATGTAGTCAAATGCATCGAATATATTTCTTATATTCTCTAACCAATTTTCAGCCACTTCTGAGTCAGGTCCTCCAAAAAATTTAGGCGGGAAGAATTTCTGAAACCGCTCCAAAACTCGATCCTCCCCTATCTCTTGATTTTCACGTTGGTTTCCTTGTCCAACCCCCTGACCTTGTTGAGCTACTAAGAGTTCTAGTACATCCGTCATGCGAGTTAAAACTAATCCTATTTGGTCATCTCCTCTCCCAGTACTTGTCTCGGCGTTTTGATCAATATTAGACCCATTATCCACTCTTTGATTTTGGGGTTGTCTAGGTTGACGTCCCTTCCGTTGTCCTCTAGTTTTCATGTTCACAGCTAATTTACATGCACATGTATAAATCTCACACTAAGTTATAATTGAACTATACACACACACACCAGTAACAACTTGTAAAGACAAAGAAATCACTTACACAAATAACATTATCACTATGCAAGTAAACACAAACTAGAGCTCATTAAATCATAATACAAGTTATAGTCAAATTAAGTTCATACCAAGTCAAAGTCAGTAAACAAAAGTAAACACGTGATTATCAAAAATACATTCATCTCTAAGGTACAACTCTTAAATCTACTCCCATCGTCCCACTACAAAAGATCACAAGTAGTATTTCACTAGATTAATTGGAACTAGATGATTTCCATTCCCTAACATGTTCAACTTCAATTCCAACACAAGGATCTTTTGGGTTGCGAACTTTTTCACCTGTCGCTCTTAGTTATTGTGCCATCTTAGCCAAACGATTATTGATTTCATGTAACTATTCACGTGAACTATCGGTTCATTCATATTCCCCCAAAATGGAGATCTCAAATCCTTAGGATTGCCCTCAACTCTTAGATATTCGGGTACAAGAATCCGAAATAAAGTAATTCACAACTCAGGTTGTACGCTCCCAAGTGTAAATCATCCAAGTTAAGATTCCAACCTCACATACATATCTAATTTTTTTCCAAAGATCAAGATAAAGGGTTTATACCTATCACATTCATGATTTACAGCTCAAGTTTCTAGAAGAGCACTTAAGTCTTTACTCATTCACATAGTAAGGACCATAACACCACTTGACCCAAACTTACCCCGCGCAGAAACCACGTGAAGTGGTTCTGATTTTCATTCTTACAAATAGTCACTTAACTTTCAAACAAATGTCACAGTCCGGCATCCTAAACTTTTAAATCTAGAATACACTACAAAGATCTGAAACCTAAGCTCTGATATCAACTGTGACGCCCCCACTTCTCCTAAGGGCGAACCCAAGAGTATCGGCGGGACGCTCGCCCAACTCTCGTCGGGACTCGGTACAATCCATCATTGAAAACTAGAAATACTTCAAATAACTTCAATACATAATTAAAGTACTCCAAAATATCTCACACTTATAATTAGTTAGCTTTCAAGTTTAAATACAACCCAACGGAATATGTACTATAGTCATCCGCTATAATACAACTTAAAGTTTTCAAAAGAAAATAATCTAGTACTATTCACGAGCACTCTTGGTCTCGAACCCGTTAAGAAAAATAAAAACGTGGAATGAGTTACACAGCCCAGTGAGGTTCCAAGACACTCTAGTAGTTCTAATAAACCAAGTAATTCGAGCATACCACATGTATGGTTCAAGGTTACATATTGGCACATTAACATGAGACAGTTATCATTGTACGAATAATTGGAGCATATCACAGGTATGGCTCAAGGTTGCACGTTGGCACCTTAGCATAAAGCAGTTATCATTATGCAAAATAAACACACATTGAAGGATACGGTGTTCCAGTGGAACCATTTCGGTCAACTGCATCTTTTAACTTCATAACCCCTCGGTTTGTCTAGCCATCACCTTATCCCTCCAGTGGTAGTACTCGAGTATATTGAAACGGTGGCCTAGGGTTCCAACCTACCCGACCGAGCCCAATCCTGACTCGAGCAGGTTAGTAACCAAGGGCAGGGCCCAGTTCAACTTAGAGCTTACAACATGCACAAATAAAAATCTATCATTTTTGTAGGTCGAGTGAGATAACGTACACACTCGCCTTAAAATAGTGGACAATTTCATAGGAGCAATTATCAGTAACATTTAACACGTAAACACGTAAGCAATATGCGATAATTTCACATGAACATGTAATTTATGGTAATCAAGTAACCAAGTAGATCGGTAAACGGTTATTAGTTCACGGTTAATTGGTAGACATTTATCGTTTTAGTAGGTCGCCCATTGGCCGTCCCTACTTTTATCACTTAAGAGTCGAGGAGGTTCACTCCAATCGACTTATGCAGCCATAGCATAATCAATCATTGAAATATTTCGCTTAACAAGTCCCTTCAAGCAATTCACTTCAAATAATTCATGTACACTTCACGTAAATATGCATTTCAAATATTTCATGTTGGGCAATTCAAGTACACCTTACTTAAATGAGACCGAGTACAGTAAACACTTAACACGTAATGACCATGGCATAATCATGTCATAAACTATTCAAATTACTTACACCTATATGGAACACTCACCTAGTCAATACAAGAGAGTAAAGCACAATCAGGTGTCTAGGCGTCTCCTGTGAGATCCTCTTGATGGTCTCCTTGAGTACCTGACCAATTAATAATGAGCTATCACTCAATATCACTTAAAATCCCTAATTATCAAGAAAGATTTCACACTTGTGCAGTCTAAGAAAATGTCACGAAAACGAGTCTTAATTTCTCGAAAATCGAGACTCAAGAGTGGGGCTTAAATATTCAAGGAAAATTCAGTTTTCATATTTGAAATCATTGGACGGAAGCAAGTAGGTATGAAATCATGTAAATAATTTTCTAAACGAGCGATCGAAGACGGACTTAGAAGAGCCACGTCACAATCCGGCCAAGAATTATCGAATTTAGGAGCATTCTTTGAAAAATCATAATTCACTTTCTAAAAGTCCAAAATTTTAAAACTTAGTACCATTGAAAACTACTTCCAAAGTACTAAAAGTTCCTAGAAGACACCTTTTCATGATTTCAAATGGATGACATTCAAAAGTTGGCTCAAAGTTGCTGTTTTGGACTATCAAGACAGTTTCGGGGTTGGTTTTTGGCCAATTTTGGAAATTCGGCAAAATTCATAGAATGTGAAATAACCTCTCAAATTTGAAACTCAATTAGAGTTACAATCAAAGTTTAAAACACAATAAGTGGAACAAGAATTGGAGTTTTGAGCATCAAGATATAGTAGCTCAAAGTTGCTGAAATTTCCTCATTAAACAAGGATTTTTCAGATTTGAAACATAAATTTTGGGACTTTAATTGGGCATCGAAATGGACTCAGAATGGCACCAAATTTGGCAGTATTATACTACCATGTAAGAGCTATTCCTCTATCAAATTTCATACAAAAATTTGTATGGGAAGTTAGTTAACCAAGCCACTAAAATTTCAAGAATTTCCAAGGCAAATCTGCCTTGTACTTCCGATTTCCTTTTCTCAAACATTTGGCCAATGAAAATTTCTTAAACATGGTTCAATTATGAAGACAAGGTCTAATAAACATCCAAGATACTTTTGGTAGGTGGTTAACACCAAAAATTTCAAAATAACAACTCCCAATTCAAGTTAAGGCATTCAGCTAGCCTAAAAGAGGGTTTTCCATCACTGAATCAGTTTTGAAATTTGGCCACAACCCTCTCAATTCAACTCGAAATTGAGCGTGGTTGGTGGCGTTGAAAACTATATTCATAAGGCTACAATTTCTCAGAAGAAATCGTTTTAAAATTCTGTCCACAACTAGTTCATAATTGAGCATCAAGTCGCAACTCAAAACAGGGCTTCCAGTACAAGAATCCAAAATAAGATAATTCACAACTCGAGTTAGCCTATCCCAAAAGTAAATCTTCTATATTTGAGATTCTTACCAGACGTACATAACTATTTTTTTCGAGTATTATGATAAAGATTTTACGTCGATAAATTCGTGACTCACAACTTACGCTTAAGAAAAGCACTTAATCCTTTATACTTATTCATATTATTGGGACCATAACATCACTTGACCCAATCTCACCCAATGAAGAGACCACACGAGGCGGCTCTGATACCACCTGTGATGACCCACCTCCCTCTAAACTGTACCCAAGGGTTTGGCAGACCGCCTACCCAACTCTCGCCAGAACTTACTCACGCACCACAAAATTTACAAAACAATAATCTCAATAATAAGAGTATTAACAATTACAACCTTAGATATATATAACCGTGGGTATTAAATGCCCATATAATCTCTAAATACAGTCGAGAAGATAACTTACAAAATAAAACTAAACAAGCCTGCTAGAGAGCTAAGGAGTGCCTACGCGAGCAACTAACAAAATTTAGACAAAGTCTATATCTTCTCCAATTCCCACTCTTATGTTCTTACACCTGTAAGGTAAACAAATTCCATGGAATGAGTTAGAAACCCAGTGAGCTTCCAAGAAAATAGGAAAGTAAACTAGCACGAATGATACCTTTAAGTCAAATCCAAATAGAGCAGGACATAATGCATAATAAATTATGTAACTAGATAGATCATGCAATAGTGTACAGTAAAGAACATATTCATGATAAAAGATATAGGCTGCTCTTAGGAGGAGATTCCACGGTAACTTGTCCAGGGTTCGTTGACTCTCCGTCAGCCATGAAATTATAATGTCCGTAGATCACCATTAAACGTCAATTTCCGTCAACCAATCATCCCCCTACCAGGCCTGAACTCCGATCAAGTACCCAGGGTTCGTCAATCTCCTCGACCAAACCCTTGTCGGCTCGATTCAACCAACTAACTCTAGGTTGGGCTTATAGCCCCAAGTATTTAAGTATTCAAGATCTGGGCTTAAAATCCCAGGTATTCAAATATTCAAGAGTAGAGTCGTTGGCTGTCATCAAACGCTCACGCAAGTAATGATTGGAAACGTTAGCTGTCACTTAATATTCCATATTCAAGCATATCACGAGTTCAAGTCATAATTCAAGTCACGAGTAAATAAGTTAGGAACTTCGTTCTTTATCCAAGGTTGCCCAACTTGCCCGACCGCTCTAAGGCTGGTCTCAAGCAAGTGGGTCCAATGAGGGCTCAGTTCAGCCGTTACCGACCTACATTCATGCATACGCATGAGTAACCCAAGTTTTCACTTACCCAACATCTTGGAAAAGGGTCCAAGGGCCCAGTTCAACCGCTATAAGAAGATATATAATCGGTCTACAATCATGCACATGTACATGCAAGTTCACTCACAAGTTCAAGTGTCTCAAGTTCACGGAGGTCGATTGCGAATAAGGACACAATCACGTAACCATGATCAAGTCACAAGTAAGCTTAACTTATCACATTTTCAAACGTTTCAAGTATTTTAAATCAAAATACAGGTTACATGTAAATCAAGTTACTTGTACATGCATGAACAAGATATCAAAAGTTTAGTTGAGTTAGACCAAGTGCGATAAAGTACACACTCGCCTAAGAAATGACAATCAAGTACTTAGCAATTTCTTGCAACAAGTAGCGTGGAACATGCAATTGGAATACTCATCACTAGGGCTGCAAACGAGCCGAGTCGAGTTGAATTTTGGTCTTATCGAGCCGAGCCTTGACTTAATTTTATTTAACTTGAACTCGAACTCGAGTTCGACGAGCTGACAATTTGAAGCTCGAGATCGAGCTCGAAAAAATTAAAAATAATTATTTTATTTTTAAAAAATAAATAAAATAATATTTTTTCTTAATAAATAATAAAATAATAAGGATATAAATGTAATTTTACTATTAAAATAAAAAAATAAAAAAATATATAGATACTTAAAATAAAAATATATATATGCTTAAAATAAATAAATAAATAAATATATATATATATATACTCGTTAGCAAACTTAATATTTTGAACTCGAGTTCGACCTCGATTTCGACTTGAACCAACTCGAGCTTGACTCGAGCCGCTCGTGAGTGGTTCGGTGCGTTTGTAGCCCTACTCACCACGACAACAAAGCTTAAGTGCTCGCTTCGGGAGCAACTTCGGCTTCACCTTTAAGCCCTAGAATCAAGTATATGGAGTGCATTAGGATCTACTACTCCAAGCCACAAGGGTTAAATGAAATTATGTCCAAGTTCCAACTAAGAAATCTCATCCAAATCACATGATTTCTAAATCAATTCAAGGAGAACATCCATGTATACTTTAGGTCAAAGATTTAAGCAAATGATAGTGCAAACATTTTCTCATTTCTATCCACCAAAATGAGTTTAAAATTACCCAAATCAATTTTCTCCTAGGCTGGAAATTTATTACTTGAAATTTGAAACATGTAAGAATGAGGTTTTCACCTTTTAAAACCTTCCATTTTTCACTCCAATGCACTACTCATACTAGGGCTAATGTCTAATTGTGATGCCCCCACCTCCCCAACTCTCGTCAGGATTCACGCACTCATTCAAGTTTAATAAAGAACCACAAGTTAACAATTGATTTATAATAAAGAAATACTTCAAATATATAAGTCCAAAACTCTCAAGGCTACCATTTATAATTACAAACCAAAATATCCAAGTATAACAAAATTTACACTTCAAATGTCTCCCATAACATACAAAAGATATTCTAGTTTCTACCAAAAGCTGCTAGTCTAGAATCACCAACTTCCACTTCCAAACCTGTTAAGGAAAGCAATTTAAAGGGATGAGCTAACGCTCAATGAGGCCAAGAAATCAAGCAAGCAAGCAAACAAGTAGCATGAACTAACTCAAATAACGCACTTAAGAGAGACTTAACACAAATTTCATATAAACGAGTAAGTAGGAAGTAAAACATAAACGAAAAGGACACAGGAGCTCTTAAGAGCTATTACCACGTCTCGACCGGTTCAAGCCATCTTTGGTTGACCCTCCGTCAACTCAAGTAGTAACATGTCCGTAGAGCTCCACTTACTTCCTCCATCCACCATATCACTCTTTCGGATCCGGAACCAAACACGCACGAGATGGCAATATTACTCGAGTATGCCAAGCAAGATTTCAAAAGACCAAACTTTATAATTTTCCATGGTTCACTAAGTTTCTCGACCAAACCCTTGTCGGCTCGAGTTACGAGGCTAGCCAATGGGTTTTGGGCGTCCCCGAGTATAAAGGTCGATGAGATAATGTTCCAATCGACTTAAAATTGGTCATAGTACTGAGTCGAGATGAGAGGCACCTCCTACCCGAATAGGGTGTGGTACATGCTGCCGCTCAGTGTCCACGTGATCACCTGAGACATACACAATCACGATTACCTAGGTATTCGACCAAGGCTAATAAGAAAAATATCCTTTTGCTACCCACACTCAAAGCCACAAGCTCAAATTGAGTTAAAAGAGACTTTTCGCTTAAGCATTGAAATAACACTCAAGGAGAACTCAAAAGTCGTTTTCGAGTCAAGTCGTGGCAAGAAATCTTGATTCCAAGAAGAAAGTACCCTACTCAATTTTTGGCACGAAAATTGAGGAAAGGGAAGATGAATTTCATATCTCCAAACTTCTAATCTTATACCAAGTTTTAGAATATAAAGGAGCATTCACATTTCCTAACCTTATGGAATCAAAATTTATCAAAACGCTACTCATTTTCTTAGTAAAGGTTGAAGTTAAAAGTTCCAAGTTTTGAATATAAAACTAGTGAAATCTCTCAAGAATTATTCTAGCTAAAACGCTCCACTTTATGGTTTAATTTCATGGAAACCAAGGGCATTAGACTAGGGGTTGAAATCTATTTTCCAAAGTATGAAATAAGATGCACGCAATCAAGAAAGTCAGGCTTGAAACATAGAAAATGTTTGTAGGTCACTTTGGAGTTTTGTCACTTTACAAGGAAAAATTTAGTTTTGGCAATCTTTTTTGAAAAATCATAACTTGAATTCTATAACTCCAAAATTTACAAATCTTATACCGTTGGAAAATAGGCTCAATGATTCTAGAAGACACTTTTTTTAGATTCACATCCAAACTTAGTCAAATCTTAGCTCAAAATCACTGTTTCAGTAAGAACAGAGCAAAACAGTCTTGTATTTTTAGCGAAATTTGGAAATTTGGTAAAATTCATAGAAATAGAATCAGCCCTTGAAATTTATACCACGAAAAGGCCTCCAAGTTTAGTTTCAAAGTAAATAAACAAAACTCAATTTGGATGTTTCTACAACAAGATACAATAGTTTCATGAAAACTGACTTTTGAAACCTGGTTCACTGATTTCCAGCCTTAGAGCATCGACACAGTTTTGAAATCATGTCATAACTAAAGCTACACAAGTCCAAATTTAGTGTGGTTTTTGGCATTGAAAACTACATTCAAGATACTAAAAATCATTAGAAGAAACTATCTTCAAATTCATTTCACAAGAGGAGTGAAAATGAGCTACAAGATGCAGCTGTGCAGGTCTCTCGGGTAAAATAGTAGGAGCAAACCAGTCAACTTGGCCGGTTCACTACGGCTCATAGAAAATGAATTAGCTGGGGTATCTTATATTGTTTGAAAGCCCTCAGAGTATATTCTCAAAAGCCACAAACAACACTTGATTTTGACTCCTATACAAAAATTTATGTGCAGTTAAAGATATTCTGGTCGGCTGTCTTGGGCAACATTTTCCAGATTTGCTTCTCTTCCCTAAACTCAACTTTTACCCAATCAAATGAAATGATTTTTGAGAGATAATTTTCACACACACAATCCAACATATAACAAGCATTTTTGCAGCCATTTGAACAACAAATTTTGAAATTAAACCAAGGAAAATAAATTAGCAAAATTCGGACAACACCTCCTCTCTTTCTCTTCAAATTTTCTCTCCAACATTCAACCCCAAATCAAGCTAGAAATCACAAAAATAACAACCAAACAAACAAGAATCTTCAAGTCCATTATCTAATCATCCACCTCAAGGCATCTACCTAAGTATATATCAAGAAAACAAGGGTTTCCTCAAGTCATCTAGCCTATCTTTGGTTAGGGTTTCAAATACCCTTGCATATCAACCCAAAATCACTACTAACTCTTGTATAAACTAAAGATCAAAGAAAGTGAAGCTTATTACCTCTCCAAGGTTTCTTCAACCCTAGTTAGAGCCAAGCTTTTCACCACCAATCCACCAAGAAATCACCACAAGGTAGGAGCTTTCTTCTAACTAAATTAACTTCCAAAAGTTTGAAGGTGTTGGATGAATTCTTGGAGCAAGATTTGTGGTTGGAGTTTTGAGTTTTCTTTTCCTCTTTTGAGCTTCAAGTGTTCGGCCAAATGAGAGAGGAAAGGAGAGGATGGAGCTTTGAATTTTGATGTGAAGGTGAGAAGAAGGCTAGCTTTTGGTGGTTAAAAGGTCAACTAGGAATAGTGACCGAATAGTGTCAAGCACTACTAGTTTCCTTCTTGTTTCTTACTCTCTAATACTAATCTTCCAAGGTAGTTTCCTTTACACCCCTAATATACATTCTTACTAGTCTGAGGTTAATTCTCCAAATCTCCAATTGGTCGTATCGGTGTGACTTTTGAAAAATTTTGATGCGTAAGCGATAAAAATGTGATTTGAGTAAAATTCATGCTAAAATAATAAAATCAAATAACACCAATACAAATAATTTTAAAATAGGTGAAATTAAAAATAAAAGTACGAGTCCTCACATCCTTCTCCCCTTAAAAGAATTTCGTTCTCGAAATTCTCACATAACTTGATGCTACAGGATTTTTCTCCAGTTTTCATATAGCCTTTACTTACTTACGGTACTACCACAAACTTATATAGAGGGAAACTCTTATCACATAAGCCTAAGCTAATATGCTAAGAAAATTTAACAAGGATGACAAAATGTGCAGGGTAGTAAGCTTGAAAACCCGATGAAAAGTGAAAATGATAACTACGAAACTTGGTTACTACTTTTATCGGATCTTGAAATCAAACACAGTACACTGGCCATATACTATCTTCTCTATTCGAACTGCCTTTCTTCATTATTAACCACAAACAAATAAAGAATTTTTGTCCAAATCAAAGAACAAATCATGTAATCCTTACCTCAATATCCCAATGGTCCTTAAGTACTCTCAATGAATTTAATGTCTCGTATATCAAATTCTATAAGATCTTAACAACGTAGTAATTTTGTCCTACTAGACCTTAACCCTATTAATCTTTCAAAATGGTTAGAGTGAAACCTCAAGTAATCAATAACTTAAAAAAAATCACATCAAGTTCCATACAAATGTATACATATATCAAAACACTGAAAGATAAACCTTAAATTTAACAATGCCTTATCATAGTCCCCTAGTCACTTACTTTGATAAATTCAAACCTTACATCAGATATAATAAGGCTCTTAGATTCATTTCTCTCCACAAAGAGAAAATATAGCTTTATAACAAAAATCAAAATGTTTGAAATTTAAGAGAAGGATATAAAATTTTCAGAATGATACTCATAAAAGTAATTTTTTAAAAAAATTCTTGGTTGTTTGTAAGGAGACTCTCTATGTTAACCTTAAAGTGGAAAGGTAAGATAGGGAGGACAAAAATTACTTGGTTAAAATCTTTTTTTTTATAAAAGATACGATCTTAATAACTCAAATTTCATGAAAATGTCGTACAAGAAAATTACCCAAATAACTTAAACAAGAAAAACCAGATCGAAGATTCTAAATTACTTTTACAAGCACATTTATAGCAAATTTAAATATCAGTATCTAAAAGGTGTAGAAGGTAAAGAAATATATTATCAAATGAAAAAATTTTGAATTCATCATCATTTTTTTTCAAAGTCAGGTATAACAGGTTTCATTGTCAAAGATAGACTAAATTTCTTCATATAAACTATCTAGTTTATATTTAAGATTCGAAGAACCAATTTACATTCCCTTTTACTCATGGATCATTGAACCTTAACTACTAATCATACGATAAAAGTCTTTCACCAACATAATTGAAAGTTTACAACTATTCAACCCGGATTATCTTCATACACATACCATTATGTTCAAGCATAAATAACGTACTAAGTCATCTTTGTTAACATTCATTCTTCCCATGGACTAAAGTGAATCATCAAGTTATCTCGCACCCCAAACAATGATTAACTCATATCATGATCAGACACCAATGTATTCAACATATATTTTTAAACCGTACTCCTATACTATCCATATCTTCAACGCCATTCTCCGGTTTCTATTTCTGACACACGTGTAAGGCAGTACAGGTATAAAAGGAAAGGATCACGTAATCATAGATGCAATACTAGTCAATCATAATCCAAAGTACAATTATCAGATTTCACAAGATTGGTGCATATGATCACAACAGGTAGGTGACAGCCCCACCTCTCCCTAGGGCGAATCTTATGGTATCACAAGACTGCCTGCCAAACTCTCGCCGGGGCTTGGTCGATCAAAAAACTAGCAACTCAAGAAAACTGATGAATCAAAACAAAGTGTGCAAATCCTAATGGAAATATAATCGCCATGCCAACTTCCCAAACTTAGAATATAAAATTAAATGTCAAACTTACCACTCCACACTTAATTTACATAACATACGTCGAACTTATAAATTCAAACTTACAAGAATCAAAAGTAGGGTTTTCTAAACAAAAGGGCTACAAGCCAAAGTACAAGTTCAAGACAAAAGTTAAACTATGAAAGTTATTGACCATAAGTCCATCGCCAATCTGTTAAGGAAAACAAAAGGAGTGGAGTGAGTTAAAACTCAGTGAGGTTCCAAATAAACATATAAGCACATGGCCAAATAAAGGCGTAATATAAAGAAGTAAGCACCGTATTGCACTAAAATAATTTAATCATAGTTTAATTCAAGAATACAGGTGGCTTTCAAAAGCTAATTCCACTTGAGCTTGATCATACGAGAATCTGTTGACTCTCCGTCAATGTTTGCATTTAAAGAATACAATATCCGTAAAATACCATTTTTTTCAATTCCCATCCACCAGTCCATCCCCTTATCAGGGCCGAACACCACAAGTAGTAAGTAGGTAATACTCGAGTATACCGGTTTCCAACTTCAGTAAACAGTTCTCAGGGTTTATCAGTTTTCTTGACCAATCCCTTACTGGCTCAATACAACCGACTCACCGATGAGGTTGGGTACCCAAACAATAGCAGTAGTTGATGGGGTATCACCTAAACAACTCAAACACAATCATATATAGAGAAATTATATCTCATAATAGCAGTATACAGAGTCTCAGTGGAAACGAGGGAAGTCGAGTGCGATAAAGTACATGCTCGCCTTAATTTTTATCGAAACAATACTTGGTTCAAACAGTTGCAAATCAAGTATTCAGATATTTCACATAGACAGTTAACAGGTAGTGGAACACTTACCTGTCAAGCAATGCAGTGATCAAACATCAAGTCCTTAGGTTACGATCACCTCCATTTCCCAATCTTAGGATAACGAGTGAAATCGTTAACAGTCTAGGTTCATTTCCAACATAAATGTGAGCTCATTAGGTGACCAAATGAGTGGTTAAATCTACTCAATTCACCATACAAGTTAGGCCCAAAATGCAGTAAAAGGTCATGTTAAAACAAGTTTGACAAGTGCAAGAAAGTTGGGCAAAAGAAAATTTTCATTCAAGTTCAAAGTCTTCTTCACGGATAAAATAGTCGTGCCCGCATAGTTTCGGAAAAACGGCCATATCTCACTGTAGGAAAGTCAGAATCAAGCGCCGTTAGTGGCGCTGGAAATTAGACTCAAAGGGCTTTCCAACAGTATCAAATGAACACTCTAGTTCATCTCTTATCAATACCAATGATCCAGGGAAGTCGGCAGATTTTCCTGTTTTGATTAGCCCTAAAACCCTAGCCAAGTTACACTAGTTCTTGTTACTAACTTCACTTGTTTTGGTTCACATTCATCCAAATCAACCTCCTAGGATTCATATACAAGGAAGCAAGTTACCTAGTACCATTGGAGTCCAAAATGCAACACACATAATGGATTAAAGAGCCAAAACAGTCTAGCCTACCAAAGGAATCAAAACAGTCCAGCCAACCAAAGGAATCAAAACAGTCCACTACTTGCTCAAAACAACCACTTTTCTTGCTTCATTTCCATTTTAACTCACACCAAACCTTAAACCAATGTTTAGCCAAGTTTCTTAGGCTTAATTAAGGTGCAAATGAACCACAAAATCAAGGAGAAACCTTCTCTACCAAACCGGCCAGCCAAGGAGAAGAAAAACAGTCTACTAGTTCACTTATCTCACCAACCTTCATCCTTTCATTGTAATTAAGTTAAACATCATGCCAAGTGTTATCCTTAACTCAAAAAGAGTCCAAAACATGTAAATACATGAAGGAAAGCTATAAACAAAGTTCAAGCAATACATCAAACACATGGTATGCAAAACAACTAACCCTACTATCACTTGTTTAGTTCAAGAATTTTAACTACAAACAACATCCATTTGACTCCTAATTTGCCATCAAAACTTCAAATACTTGATATGGTACAAGAAAGCTAGGATTTAAGGTTCATATAGCTCTCTTATGTGAAATTTGAAGCACCAAAACAAACCACTGAAACCAAAGCTCTAGGCTTGAAACACACTCTAGGGTTGAAGATGGTTCACTCACTAACTCAAGTTCCTTCTCCTATGATTTTTGCTCAAGATCAAGTTAAGGTTTTAAAAGTAAAAATATGGAGTTTTCTTCCTTCCTTTGGAAGCTTCAAGGTGGCCAAAAATATGAAGGAGAAAATGAAGTAAAGTTGGTTTAAATTTCCTCTAATCCTTTGGTCAAAAAGGTTGAATGGCTAGAGTTTGGCCACATGGCCCAATCTTGGCCCTTTTTTCCTTAATTTTTGACTAATGAAGTCTCAACCCTCCAAATGTTTCAATGTCTATTTAACACCTCTAAACTATCATATAAAGTCTCAACCACAAAAAAGAATATTTGGACAAAGTATATGTGGTGAAATAATATAAAGCCAACTCAAGAAAATGTTACAATTCAAGTAAGAGCAATAATATGCAATGCATGGAATTGTTATAAGTGATTTAACATTAGGGTAATGCAAGTAATTTTTGGGAGAATTCATATTTTTAAGTGAGGGTTCTCACACTCTCTTCCCCTTAAAGAATTTCGTTCTCGAAATTCTCACATTGATTACTAAATAGCTCAAGATACTTTGCGCGAATGTCTTCTTCCACTTCCCAAGTAGCTTCTTCTACCTCATGATTTCTCCACAAAACCTTTACTAATGGTATCTGTTTAGTCCTTAATTTCTTTACTTTTTTATCTAAGATCTGTACCGGCCTTTCTTGGTAAGTCAGCGATTCGTCAATGTCAATTTCTTCTGGTTTCAGTACATGAGTGGGGTCTGGATGATACTTCTTCAACATAGAAATGTGAAACACGTTATGGATTCTGGATAGACTTGCTGGTAACTCCAATAGGTATGCCACATTCCCTACTCGTTGAAGAATTTCGAAAGGTCTTACATATCTCGGTTAAAGTTTCTTTTCTTTTCCCACAGCGAGACTTCGAAGTGGTGTGACCTTTAGAAATACCTTGTCTCCAATTTCAAACTCCAAATTCTTTCGTCGATTATCGGCGTAGCTCTTCTGTCGATTTTATGTTGTCTGAAGCCTCTGACGTATCATTTTCACCTTCTCATACGCATCCTCGATCCATGGTACTGCAATTGGGTCTAAAACCTTTCTTTCCCCTACTTCATCCTAGTATATTGGTGATCGGCATTTTCTTTTATAAAGAGCTTCATATGGTGCCATTTGTATGGAGAAATAATAACTATTATTGTACGCAAATTCAACTAACACCATATACTGTCCCCAACTTCCACCAAAATTCAAAATATAGGTCCTTAGCATGTCTTCAAATGTTTGAATGGTTCTCTCTGACTGTCCATCAGATTGGGGATGTTAGGTAGTACTAAAGTTCAACTTGGTCCCTAAAGCTCCTTGTAGTTGTTGCCAGAAACGAGACACAAACCGCGGATCTCTGGCAACTGCTTTTGTTGCTCGAATTTATAGTGCGCAACTGCTTTTGTTGCTCGAATAATAAAAATAAAAAAAATTTATAGTGCGCAACTGCTTTTGTTGCTTGAATTGTCCATTTCCAAGAACTGGTTTATAGAGTACTAGCGGATCATGACGAGCAAAGTGAAGGACAGGAGGGACATGCGCGGGTGGAAAATCTTCTGTATTTTTCTTCAGTCAATGGTCAACCCAATCATTCACGCTCTCAAAATAAATTAAGATAAAAGTAGAAACCCAAACAATCATGTCCGAAAGGGGATTTTTTGGTTCACACATCATGTATTAGAAGTAATGAGCTCTCACTCGATTGATAAGAACATGTTACCTTCTTACAATAACTTGTATGTTTGAATTTCACTGTCAATATAAGAATTTTATTGGTGAACAATTTTTAAGAACCTCTTTAAATGACTTATAGTCCTGAAAATATATCATAACTTGTGATGATGGTTGAAGTTGACTTCATCCAAACCTTTTTTTACGGAAAAAAAAGTACCAACGTAATTACTTTACAACGTGAGTGTATCTTTCACCCCTTTGATATCTAGACCTAAAGAATTTCAAAAGGGAGTTTTTTATTTGGTCTCCATCCAATTTAATTTTTGAAAAAGAAAAACTTGGTCTCCAACCAAATGACTTAATTAATGATGATTAATGTCCAGTTAGGTTTTGTTGGTTCACACTTGAGTAGATCCAATTTTTAAGAATCCAATGATTCAAATTGTGCTACATTATTTCATCAAGTAATATGGTACAATGTGAGTTATTGGGTCTATTGCTTTAGAAAAACCAAGGGTACCCAAATTTTAGCTGGCTTTGTTTGCTTTAGGAAGACATTCTGACCTGACAATTTGACACCAGGTCGGGCTTTCTTTGTCTTTTGCTTAATTCATTGTGAAAACGTACAAAGTGATAACGTGGTAGGAAAAATACAATATTGCTGCACCAACAACACACAAACACAGGGAAAAAAATAACTGTTACCATTTAAAAAACTAGTATAAAATTTTCATGTATACAAACTTGAGTCGTTCCGTTACTAAAAAATTTATTTCTAGCATTATAATATCATAAGGAGGAGTAAAGACCAAATGGAAAGGATTGCTACACTGTTCGGAAAGTTTAAAACTAGTTCCCATATGACTTGGACTTGAATTTGCACCATTCTTAGCTATTTAAGATTCATATGAGAAGTAAAGATGTTAAAGACAAAGATAATTAAATTAGAAAAGGTTTCATGATCGCTTTAGAGAACTATTCGCTGCAATAATAGAAGTCAACAGTACGTGAAAGGTGTGACAGCCCCACCTTCCCCTAAGGCGAACTAAACGGTTCGGCGGACCGTTCGCCCAACTCTCGCCGGGACTCAGTCGTTCACTTCAGTTCTCAATTAAAATCGAAATAAATCACAGAAATAAATAAAACGACAATCCAAAACTTAACGCAAAACTTATGTACATTACTATCTCAAAAGGGAGTACAAACATCGAATATACAAAGGTTCTCAGTTCATCACACATCCAACTCGTGCCAAGCACTAGGGCGAGAACCATTACAAAATCAGAAACTAGTCTAGGCTAGTCTAAACCGAGCTCTCGTCCTTGCTCGCCTTCCCCTGTTAAGGGAAACAAACTAAAGGGGTGAGTTAAAAGTTCAGTGAGGTTCCAAACACATAATCAAACAATAAAAGCTAATGTATTAACCATAAATAACAAGTAATGCAAGAAACATGATAATATAAAGTAATAATAACATTTATTAAAGGATACGGGCTCTCAGGGAGCCATTTATTCGTTCGTTCGTTCTCCTGTCGTTCCCCTTATTCCTCCAATCATTTGAAAATGAAATTTTGTAAGTAAAACCCCTCGTTCGTTCGTTTGTTCATTTCATTCACCCCCTCCTGGACGTTGGCCAGGTTCTACCAACCTACAAGGTAATAATCGAGTATACCAACGTTCACACCCAGGGTCACCATATCACCCGACCGAGTCCGCTTCTGGCTCGAGTCGATCGGTAACGAAGGGCAGGGCCCAATTCAGCCAAAAGGCTTACATCATGCACAACTAATGTATTAATCATTAAATCATTTAAAATTTCACGTTTCATTTAGATCGAGCGCGATAAAGTACACGCTCGCCTAGAAAATTCGTTTTGGAAATCCTTGAAAGCACTTAACACATTATCAAACAACAACAACAAGTCATGAAATCAAGGAGAATATAACAAACAAGGAACACTCACCTATGTACGCAAAACAACGTGCAAAATATCCTTCCAGATATTATCCTTAGTCTCCGAGAAAACCTAAGATTAAACGAGAAAGAATATTACAGCTCATCTAGCGCAAACAATTAGGTGAAATCAAAGAAACTCGACAAATGATGAGTGGAACGTATAAAAAGACTTTAAAGTGAAACGAGGACATTTGGACCCGTGGACAAAATAACTAGGGTTTCATAGTCCAAACGTAAAACCCAACTCAAAAGGGTTATAAAATTTTCCAATGGAAACACTTGAACCAAAGGCAAGTCGGAATCCAGCTAGATAGGCTAAGAAATACTGTTTTTTGGATCATTTATATGGTTCAAAATCATCTCATATTCAAGTAGATATTATAGACTAAATGTCTTAATGAAATTCATGTAAAAGGGAGGACAAAATATCCAAGAAAACCCTAAACCACTCCTTTTTATTTGGATAAGAGTAAGTAAACATTTGGAGTTTTCAATTGAAGAAGGATCATGTTTTAAGATGGAAAAACGGTCATAGTATTTGCCAAACGAAAATATACAAGTTCAAGTAGAAACTTAGCCCTCGAGCGAAAATTTGGGCAGCACGCCCTTTGTATTTACCTATTTTTCCAGCCATTTATGGCTTCATTATTTTCCTCAATCAATCCCAAAGTCACACACAATATCATCTCATTTCAATAGCCATTCTATAGGTTCAAAGTCATATAAGTACAAAATCAAGCTAATGACGTGTGCGGAAATGAAGTTTAGCAAAAGGACAGATTTGACGTGGTTTTGCGTAATGGACACAACCGAGGCTACGCTTGTCGGATTGATGTGTAATTTATACCATTTTGAAGCTAAGAAAAAGAGCTATAACTTTGATAAAGACTACTTAGTCCAGTTCTCACCCTAACTAGGTCAAATTTACCAAAACAACTCCAGATTTTCCAGTTCAAAGCTCACTGTGAAATTCAACTAGCAGTCCTGATTCATTCACTCATATCTCAGCACACACAACTCCAATTTAGGTAATTCTAAAGCCATTTGAAAGCTAAGATACAAGGCTATAATTCTTAAGAAGATATCAACAACCAATTCGATAATATTCCTGGTCAAACTAACCACTTACATAAGCTGATTATCAGTTTCGGACAGAAACAGGGCAGCAGGGGTATTTCAGTCTTTTCACAGGCTACGTTGCTCCGATTGAGCTGAAATTTTACAGGCAATTATAAAACATCATTTCCTACAACTTTCATGTTTTAGAAAAGAGCTGATTCAGCGTCCATCATGGCCTAATAGGTCCAGGCAAAACAGGGTAAAAATGAAACCCTAAACTGAAATTCATGCATTCAAGTGCTAATCTTCCACAAAACAACATCTAAAACAACTAAAAACCACTAATAAACAATTAATTGAAGTAAAGAGGATATTCTTGGAAAAATACCTTAAAACCACAAGAAAGGTAGGAGCTTAATCTTTCCTCCTCCAAAACAACTCCACCAACACCTTTAACCTTCCCTAATGATCACTTGTATGGTGTGGTTTGTGATTTGGTTGGTTGAAACTCAAGATTTGAGCAAATTTGGAAGCTAGAAATTGAAGAGCTCTCTCTTGTTTTCCTCCTCAAGAGGTTCAGCCAAGACACAAGAAAAATGAGAGAAAATTGAGTCAAAATTGATTTTAGGAAAGTTAAGAAGGTCTTGGTCAAATCCAACATCCAATGGGTTTGTGACACTTGGCACTTTGCTTGCTTAAACTTATCTCTTTGTCTCTCTAATACTAATCCATATAGGTAACTTCTAATTATCTCTTAGCACATTGTAAAATAATATCACTTAACCAAACTCCAACAAGTTGTCAAAAATATATCGCATTTACCGCACTAGCGGGTCCCACGTCCATAATACACTTCAAACTCAACGTACACTAACTCATACTAGGAAGATGATTTTAAAACTGTACTTACTTGTAAAAATGCATAGAAAATTCAATATTTCCAAGGAAAGTATAAAATATAATCAAAGAAATAAAATAATGCTGAGAAAATGTGAAAATTTTTGGATCCTCACAAAAGGTATGAATTTGGGTATGCAAGGTGAATATTTTATCATTTTTTGTAAGTTCTTTTTTTGCCCAGAAAAAGTTCGAATGTGTTTAGATTCGATCATCATCGCAAGTCAGAACATATTCTAAAACTATAAATCACTTTAAAGAGTTTTGACACGCGGCTCATCAATATTATTTTCAGATCAATAATGAAATTTGAACATATAACTTTTTATAAAGAAGTGATTTTTGCTTACTAATTGAGTCAAATCGCACTGGTTGCTCCTAAACTAGTACCCTCGACAAATCGTGCAATAAAGAAATCGATCCAATCCTGAGACACATGATTCACGCAGGAGAGAACAACAACAAATGATGTCCCAGTTCCCACCGGTGCAGCTTTAGCTAGTCATTACTAGTTCAGATGATGTCCCCCTATTAATAGCTATCCAACAAAAAAGGGTTGGTTGTGTAACTCAGTGGATATATTAATTTATGTTGTTCAACCTTAAACATGGTAGGCCAAACCAAAAGTTATATCGACAAAAGAGAGACAAGCCTGGAATTGAAAAGGCAGATGTGAATGCATGTCGACCTGCTATATCAATGCCTCGTGTCTGTCTTTTGCTTTAGTCATTGTTCTAGATTATAGCTCGAAAAGGATTTATTTGGATCTTATTAATAGCTGTCCAAGAATTATGTAATCAACTATCAGCATTGACTTGCACCACCCACTCTGTACAACTAATCAAGAATTAAAATTTGATGTTAAGTGATAAATCCTATTCCTCACATATTATACGTGTAAATCTAATCGATTCAGTATGAGTTTATATTAAATTCTTTTGTTTTTTTATGGAAAATAATATTCACATAGCCTGTTTTGTGTAGAAAGAAAAAAAGAAGCATGTTAAGATACACATGCTTCAGGAAACATCTTCGATCTGTGCCCCATTAAGAAATCAATTTGGTATGAAACATGTGTTTCCCAGATTTATGAAGCAACCGGACAGAGTATGCAACAACTAAGCTCAATGATGTGGTGAGTTGTTTAATCCCTCTCTAAGGTAAAAGTACACCTAAACAAATTAATTTAAAATGTCAGTCTATTTCTTGCCAAAAAAATTCAATTACAGAAACCCTGACTTACTGATATTTTAATTCTTGAATTCATCATTTTCTTTTAAGGTGCAAACCTCTTGGATTTTAACATCTCTTAACTTGTGAGAATTCAATATCTGGCAGGAACGGTATCCTCACTATTTATACTAATTATTTTGTGTAGTTTCTTGAATAATTTACAGAATCTAGAAGTAGTAAATTCAAAATTTAAGATTATATTTGCTTAAAGTTTTATGTCATGTTATATCATATTTTCGACTTTAGTTTTCTTTGCCTTTGTTTAGCATCCTGTTTCACATTACAAGTGATAATGTGGCCGCAAAAAAACACTATTTTATTTAAATTTACTTGTAAAAATTAGTGAAGAATTGTTCGTGTGTAGAAATTTAACTCGTGCAATTGGTAAGGATATTTTTTCATCGCATTATAATATCAGGGAGGAGGGCACCGACAAAAGAGTTGTTGGTACTTCGTACCAGTTCTTAATTAAGCCGACTTAGTTGTTTACTATATAGAATGATGTCCCACTATTAATTGCCGTCCAAGAAAGAAGATTTGAACGTGCAACTCATGGGATAAATACTACATGAGCTTTAAACATGGTAGGCCTTATTTCACGAGTGTTGTCAGGCATGCCAACCCAAAAATCATATCATAAAAAGTGACATAAGTAAAAAAAAAAAATTTTTGATTAAGCAAATATGAATGCTTTTTTTTTGTTGTAATGATAATATTCCTATGATCTATAATCTATTCTATTTTAAAGGAAGGAAAAGTCTAAAAAAATTGTGTAAGAGGTTAGTAGATATACAGACTTGATTAGATCAAAGGGCCGATGCTCTAGCGCCTCCTTTAGATTTTTTTTTTTTTAAACAATTGGAGTTTAAAACCCGACCTATAACCCAAAGAGGGATTTAGTCCCTTTCTGATGATCACTGAGTCAAAGCTCGGTGGTTAAGAAAATATGAATGTATGATTTGCAATTAATGAAAAAAAAAGGGAGTCATATGATTCGTTTGGTAGAAATGGAAGAGTTATTGATGACCTAACTACTTCAGTAATGCCCATCTTCCATGGATACTTGATTGAAATTTGCTTGAGGAAGGTGCTAGGTATATTGCTAAGTCGTTTTCACGCCCTAGGACACCACACAATCATGGAACACTTGATTTTAACAAATTCGAAATGCTGTATATTTATTTCTTACTCTGCCAATTCAGTCTAATTATTTTCTAATTGTTGAAATCTTTAATAAAAATTTCCTTCTATTTATCGCCTAACCATGCTGGCTTTTTGGAACACAGATTTCTTATTGGCTTCAACCAGCTGGTTTCTTTCGCTTCAAAGTGTATCTGAAATTGAGCAGACTAAAATCCTTTTATATCAACTCAGATATATAAGAGGAAAGACTAAAAATTCAGCTAAAGTAAAAGAATAAATTAAAGAAATTCTCAGCATCCTTAAAAACATTGTTTTTTTTTAAAAAGAAAAAGAAAACGGTCACTACGTCAAAGTAATTTGGTATCTCATCTGATTTTTTTCCGCTGTATTCTTCTTCACTATTACTGTACCATATCATCCATTTGATATTTACGGTAAGTAGCATAATCTAAAGAAACAAGGTGTTGCATGTCTAAGTCAATTTCCAGAGGCATATCGAAAGTGAGTTCCACTACTTAATGCATCTGCATGTATTTGAGGTGCAACAAGTATCTCTTGCATTTCTTCCACTTTGTTATATGCAACTTTTATCTGTGATAGGGGTCGACGTAAATTGCGGTACTTTTTTGAAAGGGATAATTTCACAAACCTCCCATGAAGTATCTAACAATTATAGAGAGCTCCCTCAAATTTTAAAAATTATACCTAGTTCCCTTGCCTTTACTATTTAGGTAACAAAATAGGTCCATCAAGCTAGATTTTTCCTCAAATATCCTAAATTATCCTTGTTCTATAAAAACAAACGAAAACTAGTTTCCTGAACAGAATTTCTTCCAAATTTGCAACAACATCACCGCCAAACAAACATTTCAAACTCCAACGCCAAATCTAATTATTTCCAAATATGCGACAAACCTATTAAACAAATAGTTTGAACAGTTCAAGAATTCAATAGGTCCAAAAATCTTTGTTACATCTTTGTTGTCACATCATCATTTTTAAACATGAAAGAGAAAAGTTAATTTATATAAAAATTCCTGTCAGGATATCATATAATTAAATGAAAGTGAGGTCATAGATTTAACTGATCAAGAAACAAGTGAAAAACCACTGTTGATCATCTAATTGAAAAAAAAAAAAGCTAAAAAAAAGAGTTGGAAAGGAATAAAAACTACATGAACGGCAAAAATGTCCACTGGAACAAATAAATTTCAACTCCACTTTTCCAGCCATTTCTCAGGCAGGGGAGGGAAAACTAAACATTAAACAGGAAAACAAAAAAAGTCAAGAAAACAAAATAGAAACAGGAGACAGATTCCAAGTGAAGAGAACTAATGGCTACACTGAGAGTACCAGATATTGTTCCATCTCCTGCTGAGGACTGTAAAACACTGAAGAAAGCCTTCCAAGGTCTCTCTCTTAATTTACTCGTCAAGAATTACTACCTACTCCTTTTTCTTGCTGATTCTTCTTCCTTAACTGCCTCCTATTTTGTGTGGTTAACTAATTTTTTTTTGGTTGGGTTTTGATTATTGTAGTACTCATTCATCTGCGAATGTAATTGTTTGACGTTAATGGTGATTTGGTTGGTTGGATTTCATTTTTCAGGATGGGGGACTGATGAGAAGGCAATAATAAAGGTGTTGGGACGCAGAAATGCAAGCCAAAGAAAGAACATCAGAGAAACATTTCAGCAGCTTTACAACAAGTCCCTAATTGATGAGCTCGTTTCTGAATTGTCTGGTGATTTCAAGGTAACAAAACTGCCTGAAAATACTTCTTTGCGTAATAATTAGTTTGATTTCTACTGTAGTTTGTAATCCGTTGAACCATAAGTGTATCAGAACACTGCTAATTAGGGTAAATTTGGAAGGGCTCTCTCTAGTTTCTCCAGCTTATGCAATTTCCAACTTAATCTCTCTTGAAAATGGCATTCTTGTTGTGTTGCATTTGGACTCAGTTTCACAATATTTCTAGAACTGCAAATAAATAAATTTCAAATGCAAATATTTGTATTCTATCCAATTTCACTTTTATGTATGCTTTTTTTTTTTATAATGTCTTCTTATCTGACTTAGATGTTGGTTTTACTACTGGTTTCCTACTATTTTTGTGATCGCAAGGATGTTGATGTACAAACAAATTCAATGGTAGTAAAGTTCTGTTGAATTATAAGAGTATCAGCCTGCTTACCTTGGCAACTGAGTAGGCTCTCTGTAAATTCTCCATACTTATCTCTGTCTCTGTTGAGAATGGGATAACTCTGATACCCCGCATTTCATGTTCAATATTTCGAAATCAAGGCCAGTTGAAAGTGTTAGAGAACTGCCTTATTTTGTGTAATACACGTCATTCTGCAGTTGCTTTTTGATCTTTAGAAAGAAAAGGGGAACATGCATATCTTTGAACTTGATGCTTTCAAGCACACTGCACACAGTAAACTTTTCAACTCTAAAAGTGCAAGTTTTTGTGGTGATTGGTGACAGAAAGCTGTGATCTTGTGGACATATGATCCACCTGAAAGAGATGCAAGGCTTGTAAATGAAGCTCTGAAATCAAGGAAGAAAGGAATCAGGGAATTCCAAGTAATTGTTGAGATTGCATGTGCATCATCTCCTCATCATCTCATTGCTGTAAGGAAGGCTTATTTCTCACTTTTTGACTGTTCACTTGAAGAGCACATCAGTTCAAATGTTTCTCTGCCAATACAAAAGGTATCTTCTCTTAATTAATTTGCTTTGAATTATGTGAACACAGATGCTATTATGTGCACTTCGCACTCAGTATTATAGCATATAGGTGGAGCATGTATTGGTAATGAAGCCAATGTCCACATTAGCGATATTGCTTTTGTTGGTATCTTGTGCATTTTGAGGCAGACTGCCATTCACTTTGGAAGATATAATCCAATCAATTACTGTCATTGAGCATATTTACAGAGCAGAGAACACATTTTAACCTAATGTTGTAAGTAACGCATTAATAATTCTCCTAATTACTATTTCATCTGGACTTCCACAGATACTTGTTCGATTTATAAGTTCATACAGATTTAACAAAGAAGTAGTGAATTCTAGTGTTGCTAATTCAGAAGCAGCTACTCTACATGATGCAATTAAAACGGGGCAGTTGGATCATGATGATCTAGTTTGGATACTCAGCACTAGAAACTATTTTCAGCTTAGAGAAACTTTCAAGTGCTACAAGAATAAATATGGGAGTTCAATAGAACAGGTTCATCTTCCTATGCTAGTAATGAGTTTCTTATCTTTTTTTTTTTTCCTTTTTTTAATATGTCTAACTTCTGTATTTGTCGTCTAAACTCGACCTGTCTTGTGCACAAATATCTTGTCAGGATATTATGGCTTCTGGCAAAGGCACTTTGGAGTCTATTTTGAAAGTGGCTATTTGGTGCATAGACGCCCCAGAAAAGCACTTTGCAGAGGTAATAATACATTTATGCTTTCATCAACGGTTCTGCTCTGCACTATTATTGAAGTGATTATTCTGTGCAAATGGTACATCTTGAGCTTATGAATCGGCCTTTTGCTTTTTTCTCTTTCTTGTCTCATAAGGTAAACATGTCTCAAATGTAATGATTTCGTGAGCAGTATAGTGATATGTAAAGATGCTGTTCTTATGTCTCTAGATTGCTATTAATTCTCAATTTTTAAAAATGCGCATTCAACTATTTTCAACACTGAAGCAATGTATCTTGATATCTGCAGCAATGCTTATTAAGTATAAGCTCAAAGAAAACTTTATTATATGTTACATTCTCTGCTTCAGTTTTCTTTTCCCCACTACTTGCAGTGGTAATGCAATGCGAAGCATCTAGCTGGTGAAAGGAGCCTAAAAGCCTTTCATGTGGTTGGAATTTATTCAGATGAAACATTTGGGATTACCCATATTTCATAGATACCCGTTCTTTTGATGATGGAAAATACAGAAGCTAAAATTTTTAAGGCTATTAGCTATAACTTCAGCAGACAAATGTGCCTCTGTATCAATTCATTGATTAACTTAATTGGCTACATGATCATCATAGTTTGTAGTCTAATGACTCAAAAGAACCCGTGATTAACACTCTAGTATGAACCTTAAGGTTTTCATTGTTGTGCAAATAAGTATATAGATTCGACAAGTAATCTCCTTATTGGTTCAACGTAGTGGCTCCTATTCAACTTCTCAATGTGAAATGCACTCATAGTTGCCAGAATTGTTCATCTTAGTATAGGAAGTTAGAGCATTGGTTGCGCTGGTGAAGAAAATAGTTGTGCTTCTTGTCTTGATTAGACTTACAAGTCTGAAATCTTGCTGGAGTTCATGTCCATCGATAATTTATTCACTTTTAAAATTCCTTTCTCAACCTAGTCCCTCTCATATCACTACCAGCAAGGTTAATCTCTCTCTCTCTCTGTGCACGCATGTTTGGAGCAGGTCTGGAGAAAATCTGTTACACCACTCTGGAAGTATAGGCTCCATTCTGAATAATTGATCTTCAGTTTCCATTCGTTTTTATTGAAATGGAGACTTAACTCTTGCAGGATACAGAAAGTTGTGAACTTTGGCTCACGGTTCTATTGTGAAAATTTCTCATCCATAAAGTACAAAGTTTGATCGAATATTCTTCTTGTAGATCATATTTAACTTGCGATTTCCTTTGATTAAAACACATCAGGTGATTAGAGCTTCAATCATTGGGCTTGGGACCGATGAGGATTCTCTGACCAGAGCTATTGTAACTCGAGCAGAGATTGACATGATGAAAGTTAGAGGAGAATATTTCAACATGCACAAAAGCAGTCTTGATAATGCAGTCATTGGTGACACATCAGGACACTACAAGAACTTCTTAATGACGTTGCTGGGTGCAAAGATTTGATTCAATTTGTCTCACCATATTCTTCATGTTTTCTTGTAATTAATTAGCTCGGGTACATGGATTTGGTATTAAAGCGTAAGAAATGCTGCTTTGCTTGGGATGCTTTTAGCATTTACTAGTTGAAGAACCACTGGTATTGTATGCATTTTCACTTTTGCTACCTGTTTCCAAGTAATACAGAATAAATATTGTTGCTGAAATAGTTGAAGTTAGATTATGGAAATTAATATTTGTATAGCAGTTGATATATTTGCATGAAGATTGAAGAGTGAGTCTTGGAAGTCTCTAAATCTTGTTTTGGTTCTATTATTGTGTATAGGGATTGCAACAACTATATAATGACATGAATGGAAATTAATAGGCATCAACATGTCCAGCATTCAATTAGATCATTGTTGGGTCATACCTGAACCCAAAAAAAAAAAAATGCTAGGTTGGGTCAACCCGTGAATTGACGCTCTAATCCCGTGAAATGGTTATCTTGTAATACTCAAACATTATAGAGGCCGTAATCTGTAATTCACAAAAACTAACACCCCTCGTATGTCACTTGAAGGTTTCAATTGCAAGTTTTGGAACCTTACAAGTTTTATGTTTTATCATGTATGGCAGCTAATTAGATTTTGTTTTGGTTAAATACTTCAAATTTTTAAGTTGTTTTATGCTCTTAAGACCTTATTTTGTATTGTTTTTGAAAATTTTGAATAATCTAATGCTGTTTTTTTTTGTTATATATTGTAGTACTGGACTTGCTTTTGCCGGAAACTCTAAAATTTGAAACTTTAGAATTCGTTTTTTGCTTTGTAAACTTTACTGTGTATGTTATCTTTGAATATTCTTCAACGATGAGAACTTTATTATGTATATTATCTATGAAAACTCTTTCAAATTGAATGGTTTTCATCATTAAATGAGTCAAAAAACTCTCCAACAGTAAGAGTGAGTAGGTTACATGATTGAATGGGCTGAAATATGTGATTAATGGGTTACGAGTTTTTCCAATGCATTTTTGGTTAACAGGTTAATCTTGTGAAACATGATCCACGCTACAATGATTATAATTGTGTAAAATGTAGTGAATCGAATTGGATCAACCTGTTAATTCGCTGGTCATAACATAAGGGAAATCCAATAAATTAGTTTTACTATTGAGGTTTACAGCATGATATGAAAACAACATCCTTATGCTATATAAGAACGAGTTTAGAACTAGATTTCAATCGCAGGGGTAAGGCTATTTTGGGAATACGAGAGTGTTTGAAGAGTAATTGAAACATTGAGTACAAGTCATTATAACTTTAATTTCACTATAATTACTTATATAACCTTTTAGACATTTAAGGTTAGGGGCAGGTTTGGTATGTTACAATATTTGGTGCCATGTTGAGTATCAAGTATAACTGAATAAAGCTTGTATTTTGATAGAATTACATAAAAGTCCTTTTAATCATTTATTATACTAACATCCAAGCCTTCCAATTTCCTGAAACATTTCTCATCCATTAAGGAATTAATTGAATGTTTACATAATTGGATTTTAATTACAATTAATTAACTTAATTATTATCTGAACAATCATTATCATATTTATGTCCCCATGTTTAGCCATACACTTTCTTCTTTTTCGGTTTCACCTCTTTGATTTTATTATGGCTATTAAATGTTTGGTGGAATGCATAACTTTTCCTTTAAATATAAGAACGAGTTTAGGACTAGATTTCAACCGTAGGGGTGAGGCTATTTTGGGAATGTGAGAGTGTTTGAAGAGTAATTGGAACATTGAGTACAAGTCATTATAGCTTTAATTTCACTATAATTACTTATATAACCTTTCAGACATTTAAGGTTAGGGGCAGGTTTGGTATATTACAATGTTTGGTGTCAAGTTGAGTATCAAGTACAACTGAATAAAGCTTGAATTGTATTTTGATAGAATTACATAAAAGTCCTTTTAATCATTTATTATACTAACATCCAAGCCTTCCAATTTCCTAAAACCTTTCTCATCCGTTAAGGAATTAATATGATGTTTACATAATTGGAGTTTAATTACAATTAATTAACTTAATTATTATCTAAACAATCATTATCATATTTATGTCCCCATGTTTAGCCAATACCCTTTCTTCTTTTTCGGTTTCACCTCTTTGATTTTATTATGGCTATTAAATATTTGGTGGAATAAATAGTTTTTCCTTTAAATTTGAGGCGAATTCTTTGAGTTTGCCTTCTTCGATTATAATTTTTTTTTCTAATGATTGGTTTATTCAAGAATTCCATATAGTTTGCCTTTTGATACTTCTAATTCCAAAAACTGACTAATTGTATTGTTTTTCTTAGTAAATTTCAGAGATTCTGTCTCTGGTCAAAGTACAATTTGAGATAATGTTATCACTTTCTAAAATAATCAGAAAAGCAATTTTATCATCTTCTCCTTCTCAGCCAAGGTATTATCTCTTTATTTAAGTCAAATAACCTTATTTCTCATGAACTTTCTCCTATTATTCTTGACTCCAAGGATCTGTTGACTACATTCCAACGGTTATGGTTCAAGTAGTTATTTTTTCATGTAATATGATTTGGAATTCAACTTGTGTTTATTTTAATTGGGAATTTTATGATTGTAAAACTTATTAATTTAGAATTTTGTATTTCATTGAAACTAAAAAAGAAAATTAATCATGCTACATAGTACTAAGATGTCATTTGCACTCTATTTGCTTTCCATGTTATGATCTTGTTTTTGTATTATACTGTTTATATAGTTTCAAATACAAAAAATTTATTTTTTTATGCTATGTAAAAGAATTTGCAGTGGAACTTGATGAGTTTAAATGCTTTAGCTACAACACCATTTTGATTGCATTGTATTAATTCATTTACTCATAATTGTATGTTGTACAATGATAAATAATGTTTCTTGATTTGATTGAAGCAACTATTATCTATAGTTCAAACGAGTCAATTAAGTAGAGATGTTATATTGGATACTTGTATAAGTAAACATTGGAAAATATCATAAAGCAATTTCTGCCTATAGTTTGCAATTCGAATTCATATGAGGAATTTCTTCTGATTTTACTTACCATTTTCTACAATTTCAAATTTAGAAAATATTATTTGCACCAATTTTTTATAATCAAGATAGTTTCAATTTAGATTTTTAATAATTATGCAGATTTGAACTTATTTATGAGATTATAAAGAAATGCCCCTAGCAAAAAACACCAAATCTAAATAGTTTCTACAAAACTTTGAAAAAGACCACTTAAGTTTCTTATCTATCTATCATTTTTGGGCATTATTATCTCTGTAAGAAACATGTGATTAAGTTATATTATACCCACCAAATTATATAAATAGTTAGTAAAAAATAAAATTATTTTAGATTAGATTGGACGCAAAGTGATTGATGGATAAACTTGACTTGATAATCGAGAGAGAAATCAAAAGCATTGCTTGAGGGATCTTTCACGAACAAATATAGATTCGAGAAATGAAGGGTCCAATTGATACTTTAAGATGTGTTATCATCTTGGATAAGTTTTAGAAGAGACCTTTGAATACTTTTCAATTGCACTTCAAACATTCTTACATTTTCAAACTACTCTTATCTTTGCAGTTGAAATTCAAACATAACCTTTGATCACAACGGATTCTTACATAGTTTAACAATAAGGATGCCTTATTGCACATTATTTTTATTGACTCACTATGTAACTTATGATTTTTCTATTAAAATCACATGATAAAATCATCATACTTCAGTTCTTATACTACAAAATATTAAACAATAATTATTAATTATCTTAAATCACAAGCACGATGCGCGGGTTTTCCCTCCCTAGTAATGCAACAATAATACTAGATCATCCATTGCCTTCCTACACGTGTATTTACCATGCTGGTGTGCCAAAAAGGCTGTCCTGGGATTGACGCTTGTGATGTTGTCACGTGTTTTCAAAAGATTGCTCGCAAAAGTTGGTTAACAAAGTAATTTCAACAGCTGTTAAATTTTATCGGATTTGGAGCATAAATGGTTGTGCTGATTTTTATCCAACACTACAAGATGTAACTCTTTTTTCAATAGAAAGTAACTATAAAGCAAATTTCTATGGATTTCACACGTAGGATTAAAGATCATGTACACACAGTGATTCAGGCCTTACATTTTTTTTTAGCCAATCTTGGTTGTTAACTGCTAGAATGACCGTTCTTACCCTACTTGCAATTAAATCTACCTTCCCATCACTTGGCATCTCTCGGACAAAATAAAATAAAATAAAAATAAAAAAAACACCTGGTATCATTTCATGCACTTGATTATTTGGTTTACAAGTTAGTGATCAAGCATTGGTTCACTAGAAAATGATAGATTTGGAAGGACAGACAAGAAACATAAATGCACCCACTTAAGTTGTAGATTCTTTTTTTTTTTTAATTATTAGGTTAACAAAGAGATTGGCCAAAATCCTTTGCAAATCAATGATTTGGCACACTGCGATTAGATAATTAGGCACTTCTCTTTCTCATTTCCCCTTTGCACGATGATGTAAAAACCCAAAGTTTAGACTTTTCAACCACTTATTAGATGCCATGAATGCTTAAAAGAACAAAATAACCTAAGACTATAAATTTCGAAATATAATGGTAAAAGTACATGTATTTTTGAATATATTAACTGACCAATTTTATGCGAGTAATTTCAATAAATTTCTATGTTTCTTTATAAAATATTTTTTTCTAGTTGTGTATTTGAATTTGCCCCTCTGGAAAGTCTAAGAAACGTTTAACAATCTGGACTTTCAGTCACTTTTTAACTAAGTATGAACGATCTTAGAATTTAAATATCAAGTCATTTTGAAACGTTATGAAAGGTAATATTATCATTGTATATTTTTCTTATCTTTGTTCTATTGCTATAAACGCTCTGCCTTTTCCATTTTTTGACTTTTTTCTTAAAAAGAAATTGTTCGCATGTGATGTTTTTAGCCAAAAAAGAAAAGAAAAGAAAAGCTATTTTGTATGTGAATACAAAACAATAATTTGTATGTGAAAAACATTTTTTAAAATTTTTATTTTTTAACCTTCCCACCCCTATCCACAGCTTTTTCGCTTTCAAGTATTAGGCATACGATTCGAACTCTGGATGTCACAGTGAGAAATATTCTCAGAGTCCTCTTTTGACCTACTCAGTGATTATGAAAAACAAAAATCCATTTGATGGTAACAATAGAAATCATACATGATACATGTAAACGTGCAAATTCAGGCCAAGTCAACCCCAGACGGGGATAAAAAAGATAGAACGGATACAGCAATGCACGAGCACGAAGTTGGGTTAATTTTCTTGATCTCCTCTAGCAATCAAAGTAAGCAAAAAATCTTTGAAGTTCCCATTGGCTATTTCTTCAATCTTATGTGATAGAGTAAACCCAGAAAGGTGATGATATTCTTCTTTGATGAGCTTCAAATCTACATCTGCTCGGGTAACAATAACTCTGGTCAAGGCTTCTTTTGCAAAATCATGCCCAATGCCTTTAAGGGAAACATCCAAAACCTGAAGAAACATGTAATACCTTTGAGTAATTAATTAAGGTCTTGGAGATTATCATTTCTTGAAAAATGAAATGATGATCAATTAATTAATTAATCTCACCTCGGTAAAGTATGTCTCTGGCTTGCAAAGGCATTGAACTGTTTGTTTTAGAATTAAGTGATCACCAAGATCCTGAAAATTAAAAGAGGGGAAAGCAACATTAGCATGAACCAACCAAAACTGGTAATGGACGAAGGAAGTGAGGATAGCCATTTTTTCGTTCTTAAGATCTTTAATGCAGTTATGCTCGTTTGCATGATTATTTCTAGGAGCTTTTAGGAAAACATTATTTTAGCACCATTCTAGAACAATGTGTATGTGAAATAAAAAAGCGATGGGAATTACATATTTAAAGTATTAAGCAGAAATATACTATACTAATAAATTTCTTACCTCGTCCAAATAATTGCCACTAGTTTCCTTATAATGCTTAAATACAGCCTTTAGATGAAGCTTGCTTCTTGTAGTTAGAATCCTGACAATCTCTTCTTCCTCGTGGAGCTTCTTAGCACCATCTTTTATGACATTTTTGAGTATTTTCGCTTCAGATTTTGCTACTTCTTCACCGTATTTTGGACCTTCATAACGGTACGCACTTACTAATCCAACTAGAAGCTGTTCATCGCATAAAAATCGTAAAGAATTCAATCACAAGATTAGGCCTTGAACAAGAATTGCCAGGGCTAGAACCGAATGTAGCGCTATGGTCAAAGACACTGTTTAATGTTTAAAAATGGAGTTTGATTGCCAATCCTCCTGCTCACATAGTTCACCAATTTGTTTCAACACATGCTATCACATAGATGAATTTCCACAGCTGATCAATGGTGCCAGTCAAGAATTTATATCCTAGTCAATTAATTTGTTCATCTAACCTATAGATGCACTGTAAAAAATGTGATTCCTGTTAAAAAAAAAGCTCACATAGTTCACCAATTTGTTTCAACACATGCTATCACATAGATGAATTTCCACAGCTGATCAATGGTGCCAGTCAAGAATTTATATCCTAGTCAATTAATTTGTTCATCTAACCTATAGATGCAAAGTGAAAAATGTGATTCCTGTTAAAAAAAAAGGTTTAGAATTACTCATACTAGAGATAATACATACGGGTTGAAAACATTCTTGGATCAGCAATTGAAATTTGTAACTCGAAAAAATGAAAAGTGGAAGCGGAAGAACTAGTCTACCATTTTATGTAGGGTAATGTTTTAATCTATCTGGAAATGCGCATGTCAGACACCTGTTGTCACGTTCAGGGCCATTCTTGCACTGACAATGCAGGATGGGTGCCTTGGTGTATCTTATCCAATAAGGCTAAGAAACAAAGTTCAACCTAAAACTTCTTGTGTTAGGTAATCTTAATTAAGACTTCGATAGGTTCCACGGAAAATTTTTTAGGTTGACTATTTCGTTGATGGATATTAATGTAGTAGGTGGGTTCCATATTTGTTTCTACATCAACTATAGTTAGATGTAATAAACAATTCGAAAGCATGGGACCAAAGCCTTGTAACACGTTGTCAATATGCGAGGGTGTGTAACATAGGCATTACACATTGGTGACTTATAAACTATTGAAAAGAACAAAAAAAAAAAAAAAAAAAGAACAAAAAATTAGGGTTTTTTGGTTCACCTTTTTCTCAGAGCTGTGGATATGGAAAGCTATGTCTTCCTCAATTGAGTGCTCAAAGAGGGAATGGTAAGCTCTTCTTGCTCCTAATAGTTCCTCCGATGATCTAGTACAAGCAATCTCTACAAGAATGCCATACTTTGGACCCTTGTACACCGCCTCCCTTAGCAGACGAGCATCTCTTTCCCATGGATGCATTGTCCAAAGCACCACAGCATCCTGTCAAATCAATTATGTCACGATTTAGTGTAATTTTTTTTCTTCATTCATTCCAAACACGAATTTAAATAATTTTCTAATAGTAATATTTCTGGTTTTATATTGATTTTCCAAATTAAAATTGAAAAGAATGTTTATTACTACATATATGCATATAAAAGTGCAGTTAATATGAAGTAAGATGAAGTACGGATACGTGGTCTAATAATGGAATTCTAATTAACTGCTTGTTTTCAGATGGAACATTTTTTTAACGTTGACATTGTCCTATCTTGATATGAGCATTTTTTCTAAGTAACCTTTGAAAGCTTGAATTTTAATAAATTGCAATGTAAAAGACTATATTAATTCCTGTTGTGTAAAAATATTATTAATCGTGTTTAACTTTGTGAAAAGTGTCTGCTATAACATTGATTATTAGGATAAAAATTAAGTTTATAAAACGTCTATTTATGTAGTTAATTTATCATTTATCTGTGTCCTTCTTTTCTTCTTCTTCTTTTGTTCTCTCTTGTAACTGGGAGGGTTCAAACTCCAAGCCACTCACTTATATTCTTTCCTGTGGAACCACCAGCCCATCCCTCCTCCTGTCCATATCTCCGTGACTTGATATCAACATCTCTAAACTTCTCTCAATTTTTTTGGGTAAATTATCTTTTACGCTCTGTAGTTTAGTGCTTTCTCACATAATTCCTCTATAGTTTAAAATTGTATATGTAACTTCCTTATGGTTGGGATTAAAGTGTCACCATTAATTTTTTTCGTTAAAACTAACCGTCAATAGTAAAAAATTAAAATCAAACTAATAAATTGATAAATTCACCCTTTTACTACTTTTTTCATGTTTTTCTTTTTCCCTTTTCTTTTTGTCTTTTTTTTGGGAAAAGAAGAGATGATTTTGAAACCTATACAAAATCTTAATTTTCTCCAAATACAAAAGATATAGAAGGGAAATAAAAAAAAGAAACAAAAAAAGATGGAAGGGATATATAAAACAAATAAATAAGAAACAAAAAATACAAAATATTTTTTCACTAAAAATATCATTATGAATGTTTAAACCAAATCTTCAATGGTATTTTCTAGTTCTTATTTATCAATTTTTATTTCAATTTCTTCTTTTTTATGTTTGGAGGAAAAATGGTAATGAAAGGATAAATTTGTTAATTTATTAGTTTGATTTTAACTTTTTACTATTGACTGTTAATTTTAATAAAATATTAGCAGCGACACTTTAATCCAAATCATAACAGAATTATATTTATCTTTTTAAAGGGTAGGGGGATTCTGTGGTAAATCACCAAACCATGGGGGGTAAAAAATAATTTATCTTTTTTTTTTTTGAAATTTTGAGAGAGACACATTGTCAAATTTAATCCACCAGCTATGAGTATATATGTGCACACAAGGATGGTTCTAATGGGGTTGGGTAGGGCCACCGCTCCGCCCAGGCCCCCCCAATCTTTAAAATTTATGTTTTTGCCCCTTAAAAGATTTAAAATATACATTTGTAAATTTAACTTCTTGCCCATGAAAAAAATTTACAAATTATCATTTGACTTCAAAGGCTATAAATATATGAAGTTTGCACTATCAAAATACATTTTCCGGTTTTGTCATTATATGTATGTCCGTTTATATTTGGGCAAAAGTACACAAATACATAGGAGTAACTTATATAACTCATTTTTTTTCCATTTATATATGAACTTAAACTAAAGTAGCTGATTAGGGATGGCAACGGGGCGGGGTTGGGGCGGGGGTCCCCTCCCCCGTCCCCGCCCCGTTGCCTATTAGTTCCCCCGTCCCCCGCCCGTCCCCCGCCTCCTGCTCCCCCGCCCGCCCCCCCGCCCCGTTCCCCCGCGGGTGCCCCCGCGGGGTTAATACAATTTTATTATATAATTTTATTATAATTAAATTTTAATAAATAATCAAGTACTAAAATATCAACGCATCACCAAATTATTATTCATTGTAATTTTACAATTGAAACTCATAAAAACAATCAAACAGAAGTTATTTGAATACAATCCAATATGATGAAATAAATATAACTAAAATAGTCAAGTTTTCACTTTTAGTACAAATGCAATCACTAATTCATTATTGTGTTTGTGCTTTTTTTTGAGAAAAAGTGTTATTCTATTAAGTGTAATTAGAAATTTAGTATAAATATATTAGTAAATTTAGTATAACTAATTAATAAATTCTATTAGTAAACATGTAGAATTATTCATATAATTGATAATATCAATTATATTACATAAACTAACATACATTATATAATATATCTAACTAATAATATCATTATCATAAGTTTATAACTAATTAACTTACATGTTATATATAATTATATATTTTTTTATATTTTTTTTTGTTTTGCGGGGGGCGGGGCGGGGGTATACTCCCCCGCCCCCCGCCCCGTTTCTAAGCGGGGGGAAAAAATTCCCCCCCGCCCCCGCCCCACCCCCCGCCCCATCCCCCGCCCCGAGAGCCCCCCGCGGGGCGGTTGCCCGCGGGCACCCGCCCCCATTGCCATCCCTATAGCTGATTGCTACAAGTCCAATATAAAATCTGTATCTACCTTGAAACGTAAGAACTCTTGTTGAAGTTTCTGGACATGTCGATCATCCCATCTCTCAAATTGTCGTTCATCCTCTACGAAGATGTCACGGGTTGTTTTCCTAAAAGATTGTTTGTGCTCTGGATGCCATTTGCCCAGTATTGAGATCAATGACTTTTCGTCAACACCAAGTCCTGAAAACATCCGTAGTAAAATATTCAGGAAAAATATAATAATCATGTGATTACATCAAACTGCATCTTCTTACTCCATCTAATTAAAAACAACAAACAATTATTTTGATCTCTGACCCGCAAAAATGATAATTGAAACTTTAGGCCAAACAACAGTCATTTTCTATTAAAAAATTGTGTCGTTTTTCGTGATCACATTTTTCTATTATCTTTTTTTCTTCACGTAGATCAAATCTTTACAGTAAATTTTTTATAAAAAAATCCAAAAAAAAATGCAATCCGTATGAAATAATTAACTTCTACGTACAAAATACAATATAACCTTTAATTGACACTTGAAAGAGAAGAAAGATGACAGATCACTTAGATCAAGTACAAGATTCAACATTGAGTGCTTTACAAAATTTGAAAAAAAAAAAAAATTTGTTTCAATCAGATGGCAGTTGTCAATCAAAATCATACATTTGAGTGTATAATTGAGAAAAAGAGAGAGCGCGTGAAAATGGATTTTCAATAGTCATGGTTGACTTGCCTGACAACAAAGAGAGAGGTGCATTAATCTAGTAAAACTACTCAGACAAGCTACAAGCTTTTATAATGGAAAAATGAAATTAAAGAAATTAAACCCAAAATTACAACTACAGCAAGAGCTTCATTGAGTAGCATCTTAAACTGTTTCCTACTCAAGAAAGACGAAGCGGAGTGATGAAAAATCTCCAGAGGAAAAAAGAAGTTCGCAAGTTCGTTGGAGAAATGAAGTTTTGCATTGTAAAGTAATAAAATATGTGAGTTTGAGTTGTGTATGTGTGTGTGTAGCGAAAGGAAAGAACCTGTGAAAGCTTTGGTGAGAACTCCAAATTCATCAGCCACTGCCATTTCAGTGATGGTTTGTTTTTGTTTGAGAGAGTTGTGGCAACGAGTTTGGTTCTTTCTGTTGCAAGAATTCAGGGGGAGTGAAGGTCTAGCGGCCTATGTGTACTACCTTTATAAAAAAGTAAGATGTCAAATCTGTCTTTTTGTACAAAATAGATTAATTGGAGACTGTCATAGTCCAGGGGATTAGTCAGGTCGCCTTCGGGTCTTGACCCGGACACTCCTGTGTTGAAAAAAAAAAAAAAAAAAAAAGAGACAGTCATAGCCCAGAGAATTCTAATAGTAAGTATTTATTTTGCAAATGTTTGTCAAAATTTATTGTATATTGGAAAGCTGATTTTTTTATGTTTTATTTTTTAAACCAATGACCATTTGCTGTTGGCCACTACAAAGGCACTTAAGATATTGTAAGTTGAGAAATCAAGATTTCGAATTTTGTTTTCTATCAATTGTCAACTCATGTAATTTCTCTAAATTTAGCGAGAGTTAAAGGGCACCCAATCCAAAAGTGTTTCGCGTTCTGCATAATATAGGATGAGAAGCAGGTCTAGGTGTAGATTGTTCATATTTGATTAAAAAAAAGAGTCAAACAATCAACCAACGAAACATAACCAATAGATATATCAAGGAAAGGGCTTTTTTATTTCGAATGTATTTTTTAAAGAAAGCCCAAGAGTACGTTCTTTCTATGCGGCTTTCCTCAAGCTAAGCCACTCAATTCTGCTAATTTTTTAACCAAATGCAGGCCGTAACTTCGACCATTGAAGTTTATCTTCAAAAGATGAAATTGCGCTATTATTGCTTTCTTTTTTTTTTCTTTTTTTTTGAAGCAAATGCGCTATTATTGCTAATTTGTATTGAAGAGTAGTTTCTAAAGGATCCCTATTAAGTGAGTTATCAAAGCTTGTAACGCTATTCCAATGTTGATCTCCGTAGCCTTAATTATACATCTATAACTAGTAATTGTAGTAACAGTGCAAGTCACTACAAGAATTTCACCTTAAAATCTCATACTCTAAATTATTATTATTATTATTATTTTAACAGTTACGCAGGGCATAATGGTTACTAGTTAAGAAGCAGTAAATTGTTAACGTTTTTAAAAAGTTTTATTTGTGTCCAAAAGCAAGAAGGTAACAAATGTTAATAACTTAATATGTTATACGTGCATTTAGATAGTAAATTATGTGTAATAATAATATAACAGACACCTTGGTCCAGCGTATATCTGTGCTTGATAGTCTTCCATTTCTCTTGCAATATCAGTACGCTTCTAAATTACTAGCTTCTACTCGTTTTAGTTTTGGTCTACAGAATGATAATAGTTTTTCGATGCAACTCTTTAGGCCACTAATTTCCCACTTTTTGTCGCCATAATGCAATTAAGTATAACAACCCTAATCCATGGAGCATTTTTATTTGCGTAGAGCTTTGATAACAAACGAATGAAAAACGTGTTTTCAACTAAGGGACATGCTTTGAATTAAGGGAGATGGGATGTTGAAAGATTTGGACAGTTTCATCAAGACCAGTTGCAACTCCCAACTACTGGATATGTCCATAAGAACAGTTTTAGCGGTAAAAATGCCAAAAACAATGCGCAAATGACTTGTATAAAATAAATCAATCCAAATTCCAGAAAACTGTAATAAGGAGGACCCTAGGTACCAACCTTTTTTCATATTAGTTTGTTATTATGATTTAGTCTTTTAATTTAACCATCTTCTTGTGCAGCCAACTCAGCTAGAAGATTGAAGGTGTTAGATTTGAATGTTTGAATCTTGAATTTGGTAGTGAAAAGAATTTTAAGAACTCTTTTCCTGTGACTATTGGACCAATCCTAGTGGTTCTAGTGATTCATAGGGTGCTCTACATGGTCTTTTTGTAACAACCTACGAGTTTAACAATTGGCCTTGTTTGCCAAGCAAATTTTTTGATCAAATTTGTCTGCTATAAAATTTTTTAATAATTTTAATTACAGTAATCTCAAAAAAAAAAATGTTATAATTTTTACAGTAAAATTTTAGACAAACATTCAAAAAACTCACTTGACAAATAAGGTGATTGTTTTTATTAGGCAAGTTTAACTACTGCTACGAAGTAACTTGCTCCAAATACTCTATTCAATTTTAACGTTTCCAGTTTTGGAGAAGTTTGGCTGCCAAGAGTGGACCAACGGACTGTTCATACTTATGTATTCTTGTTCATATTTATAACTGTTAATATTAAAATTGTTGCTTGGATACCATTCATTTCATGACGCCGAAAAATTTACATCCTGTCATAGACTCGTACATGTTATAAATTGAGGAACAAGTCGACCAATGAGGAGGAGGTTATAATACGGAAACAAACAGAAGTAATTCACTGTTTTTGGCCTGACACACTTTAATTGGACAGCAAGTGTAACAATCAGAATGCGAAGATATTTTATCTGCAAAAGAAATAATGACCACAATGCAAAATGTGGATAGGAATTGATACTTCTAACAGATATAAAGAACTTGAAATTGAAAACTTCCTGTACAAAATAATGACCTCTTGGCCAGGTCATTTCCCTTTCTCTTTCTATTTTCATTGACGTGGTGTATCAAAAGGGCAAATCACGTCATAATTACGGTGTCACGTTTATTGTCTTTTTCTTTTGGAAGAAAAGCGTTACAATAATTACTACCGAAGAAGGTGAAACACGTTGATGTACTAGTCCATCGTGTGTACACATCTAGGTAATTGAATTTTCATATGTACACTAAAGAGAAATTACCTGGTGTGATAAAAATTTGAATTAATTGAAACATGCACCGTGAACTATTATCGATTTGCACTTTAGTTTTGAAACTATTAATTCTAACACCTTTAGCACCTTATTGTATCAATTTACAGCTAAACGTTCAGATTAATTAATTTAATTTCTACAATATTATTTTTGAATGGAAAGACTTTAGCAACCCTAATTCGCATCTGTTTCCTAATGCACTCTTATCCACCTAAACAAGTATTAAACGCGAATGGCTATGGAGGGACAAGATGAAATTAATTCTAGTAGAAAATAGAGAGAGCTTATTAGCTACCAATTTGTATCGTGCCTTGTTGAGATGTGTAGAGTTGAAGGTGGGCAATTGCTCGAAAACCCTAAGTTGTAGTGTCGTTTCGTTTTTCATGTTTCATCTCTCCTTATTGAACAAAAATTAAAAAAAGAGAAATGACAATTTTGTAAGCTAGTTACAGAATTACATATTCCAAAATATTTGATATAGTAGGCCAATGGCTATCCAATTTGTACAATCCATTTATTTTGTAAATTTTCGTTTTACTTACCATAATTTCTTATCCCAATGGCTAAACATGAATCACATGGCAGGACAGCTTTGCTGTTTCTTTCTATCATTCACACTACGGATTGTAGATGCTTTAGCTGGCAACTTGGGACCTTGGATAATGTCATCAATTATTGACATCCAACAAACCATATGAATGACATCCAGCTCATGAAATTGATTATCTCTGCAACTTGCTTTGATTTGCTACACATGAATTACAAGATAGGAAAATAGGAGTGATATATTTGTCAACATTGGTCATTTTCTTTCCCTCTCTTTATTCTTTTGAACAAGTCAAATTAAGCTAAAAGGACTTCGTGGAACTGGAATTCTACCTAATGAGACAATCATATTAACTCTCTGTTTGGGGTTCATTTAACAGACAGAAAGCATTTCTTTCTTTTAATATCCGTCTTATAAATCCTAAGTACTGCAGTATTATATTGCTTCCCTTTTCCTTCATTTACTCTTTTCTAATAGATATTGATTCTAATTGCCAATAAAATTAATCTACCCTTAACTAATTTTATTCATCCATCACAAACTATTAGTTTGAGAAAATGAATTCTATTTATACATAATTGAGTAATAATCAAACGTAATGGGAATATGAAAATGCAACCAAAGACTTTGATATTTTTTTTTTCCTGCGTTCTTTAACCTTTATTTATAAGATGGTAGCTGCATCTATGTCAATTTTTCTTTTTTTCTTTTTAAGACCAACAAATTTGTTTAAACATGACCTGTATGCCAAATAATTGCTACATCTTTTTCTTTGGTTTTGGGATAAGCCTTGACACGCATAAATATAACTAAATTCCCCTCTCTTTCTCCTTCTCTTCTCTCATAAGACAAATGAAGACTAGTGCATAAAATCATTATTTAATATTTATCTGCTAGTATACACACGCAACCAGGGACAGATAAATTATACTAGGCATTTGAATTAAGGTAGGCACGCCAGCTACCACTCTTGGTTATCAACCCAACATTGCCTATACACGTATATTTGCACTTACATAAATATAAAAATTAATTTCTACATGGTAAAAAAATGTAAATATTAAGCTGATTTTATATTGCAAATGTAGTCAGAAAATTGGTTTTGCCTTTGAATATGTCCTATCTTAATGCCCTAAGTTAGACCCGAAATCGGGCTTGAACGTTTAATTGCATGAGACAATAAAAAAAAATGAAATATTACGTTGATACTAGAACAACAAATCTAGACAATAACATAACTGTCTATACATGCCCTTTTTACTCATGCGATTTATCAATTCTTTTAAATTTTAACTACTTTCAGTTAGATGAGGATATCTCAAGTTCTCAACCCTAGAATGCCCAGTGCAATTTTTTACCGTCAAATGTCAATCACTGAGAAACCATCCTCGAACCCTCACTACTGCAAAACTAAGTGCTAATACTTAATTGAATTGGTAAACTTTTTACAATAAATTAGTAAACGGTTGAGGAAAATCTACCTCAATATCTGGATTAAGCATGCTCTATTAGCATATGAGATCATTACAATTGTTAAATGTGTTTATTAAGAATTATGATTTTGGTTAAATTTTTTTATGCTGTAGACTTTGACTCTAACAACCAAAATTATTCTTTAAAAAAAAAAAGGACCTGCAAGGAAATGAAAAGTAGGAGAGGGTATAAACGTCCAACAGTAGAAGACTGGAACTCCCATCCTTTGCTGCCATGTTTCAGGAGGTGAAACGGTAAAGAATAAACAGAACAGAATAAATGAAGGAATAGTAACAGAACTGAAAATTTGAAACTGAATATTGATTGATTAAACGCCAACATTCAACTCTACCAAAATTTATTACTCATTTTTTGTAACTGATTTTATCCATTCTGATAAAACCCAAAACCAAAAAAGAACAAAAAGGTTATGCTTTTCTGCAAAAGTCCATGGCTACACTAAGACTTCCAGGTGTTGTTCCTTCTCCAAGACAAGACTGTGAAAGACTCAGAAAAGCCTTCCAAGGTCTATTCAATCTCTTCCTTTTCCATTTTTGTTCTGTTTCTTCTTAATCTAAATTCTGTGGCTTTTGTTTTCTTTTCGTTTCTCTTTTGCATATAGTAGTACAAACACCTCCTGGTACTACTACATGTTTGAATGTAGTTTTGTGCTGTTCATGTATTCTGGATTCATGGTTAGGCCTGGGAACCGACGAAAAGGCAGTCATAAAGGTGTTGGGACATAGAAATGCAAGGCAGAGGAGGATAATCGGAGAAACTTATCAGCAGCTTTACAATAAGTGCCTCATTGATGATCTAAATGCTGAATTGTCTGGTGACTTCAGGGTAACTTTCAGAATTCCCTTTTAATTGCTGGTGATAATAAGATTTTCAGTACCTAAAGGGATAACTCAGACTCTTATACACTTTTTATGAATTAGTACTAAACATTGCTAATTTAGTTGGTATTTCCGGTAGGAAGTCAGGTGCTGATTAGTTCAAGTTAAGTTCAAGAAACTCAACACTTAGTTTACTTGCCTGATATGGAAACTATCTAACTAATTATTATAATATCAAGTGACAGAAAGCTGTTATCCTGTGGATTTATGATCCTCCTGAAAGAGATGCAAGGCTGGCAAATGAAGCCTTGAATTCCAGGAGCAAAGATGTCAATGAACTGCAAGTAATTGTTGAGATAGCTTGTGCATCATCTCCTCACCATTTGATTGCTGTAAGACAAGCATATTCAATTCTATTCGACAGTTCACTTGAAGAAGACATCATATCAAATGTTCCAATGCCTCTTCAAAAGGTAAATTTAAGCCCTCATATAGACATTCGTGGAACTAAACATAATTATGTTGTCCTTTTAACTGATCATCATGAATGCATTTTGGCAAATTTTTGCTGATTTTTTCCCAGTTGAATCTTTCATTTTCTTAGAGTTGGCTTTTAGGGTGAATACTACTAATTTTTTATTGGTTTTCCTCAAGTTTAAGACTCTTTGTAATGCGTTTCAGAATGCTTACAGCCTAGAATTTGATAGCTCAATATTCATCCATTTCTAGCTCTCAGAAATATTTTGTTATTCTGGAATATGGTGTTTCAGAAGTTATAACTAATAAATGCACATTTCATCAGGTTTTGGTTAGTTTAGTCAGTTCCTATAGATATGACAAGAATGTAGTTGATTCTGCTATTGCCAATTCTGAAGCTGCCAAGCTATATGAAGTTATCAAGACGAAGAAATTAGATCACGATGATTTTCTGTCCATCCTTAGCACCAGAAATGTTTTCCAGCTGAAGGAAACTTTCCTGCATTACAAGAAAAACTATGGAAATTCCATAGATGAGGTTCAGTTCTGACTAAAAGAAGCTAATTATTTGACAAACACCTCCTAGTATTTTGCTTCCTAACTTTCCAGAACACTCTGTCAGGACATTTTGAATTGTGGCAAAGGCAATTTGGAATCCATTTTGAAGGTGGCCATTTGGTGCATAGACTCCCCTGAAAAACACTTTGCAGAGGTAACACAAAACTCAAATGAGCTGGCAGCATTGTTTCTGATACAATTCCACTTAGTTCCCTACTAGACAGATTATAAGACTCGGTAGAATGTTGAGTTTGTGGAGTTTCATTTTTACACTCCGTCCCTCTTAAGGTAATTTGCTCTTGGAAATATTCAACCCATAAGCCAGTGTCATTCGATTGATGACTAAATTGGACAAGTTAGTCCTGCTTGGCAATGTAGATTGTAGGCAATTTAACTGGTACTGTGTGCTTCATTCTCACATCCTAATGTACTAAACCCTCCTAAACTTTATCCTTAGTTGCACTTTACCCCCTGAACTTATTAAATAAGCACTTTGTCCCCCTATTTAATATTTTAAGACAAAAGTGCCCTTAATATTTTATTTTATTTCTTTTTTGTTTATTCATTCCCTTATTTTTCCTTTTCCATTACTTTCTTTTATTTTTTCGTTTACTATTTTCTTTTATTTTTTCACTTCTCTTATGTCACTATTTTATTTCACTTACCTACCAGTATTACTAATTTGTATGTTTATTATAATATTGTAATTATCTTTTACTTTTAATTTTATTCTTTTTTTATTTAATTACACTATTAGAAAATTCAAGACAAATTAAATAGCATAAAAAATTAATATATGTCTATCATAATCAAAAAGTGTATATTTTAGCAATTTTACTATTTCAAAAAATATTAACATAAGTGCATAGTTGATTGACCACTATGTTATTACAATTTGAATTTGTTGCTAGTGTTATTAAAAATTAATTTATTTTAAGCTCTAAATATGCTAATTTAAATAATATATGAAATAATTTATGCGTATAGATAATATATATTTTGTTATAGCATAGACTTTATGATAATTATTATTTTCAATAACAAAAAACTAAAAAGGATAGAAATAAATAAAAGATAAGTTTAAGAAGATTAAAATTAATATATGGATAATAGTAGCAAATAGAAAAACTAGTTGATCACATAAGAGAAGGAGAAAAATCTTAAAAACATGAAAAGGAAAATTAGAAAAGGGCGAAAAAGAAAAAATAAATAAAATAATAATTAATATGGAAGAGGTACTTTTGTCCTAAAATATAAAATAGGGGGCAAAATGCCTATTTATTGAGTTGAGAGAGTTAAAATGCAATTAAGGATAAAGTTTAGTTGGGGTTTAGTGCATTTAACCCATTTATAAATTAGTAAAAAATTTTTGTGGAACTATAAAAAATAAATGATACTACTGACTACTTGATAATCTATATGATTTTTCTATTGTTATTTTTCTATTTTCTATTTGCAATCCCATATTTTGATTTGAAAATTTCAGGTGATTAGAGCTTCCATTGTTGGGCTTGGGACTGATGAGGATTCTCTGACCAGGGTGATAGTAACTCGAGCAGAGATAGATATGATGAAAGTTAAGGGAGAATATTTCAACACCAACAAAACCAATCTTGATAGTGCAGTTATTGGTGACACTTCAGGGGATTATCAAGATTTCCTCATGACCTTACTTGGAACAAATGTTTAAATTGCTGCATATGGCAAGGATCCTATCCTCTATTCATATGAATGTATGATTGCAATCAAATGTTAGGCGAATATTGATTGGAAAGTAGGATTTTAAGAATATTGATTTTTACAAGTACATTAGGTATGTGAAGTTACTTGAATAAAACTATGTTTGATTTCTATTTAGAAATTCCAAATTACTAGAATAGGCTATTTCTAGCTAAATAGTCACTTTTCATCATAGAACTCAATCTTTTCCTACTTTAACTAAATCAAAGAACAAGGTATCAGACTACTTAGATGGTTCTTAAAAATCTAGAGTACAGTTATTCTATTCACCAAAACTTTTCACAAGAGTGTAGTTCATATCTCAATTAGACAGTTCCTAGCTGTAGGATAAACTAGAATGGATATTGAAGAAGGGAAGGACAAGTGTCCTTAAAATAGTTCTTGGGGTTGACTGGGGTTTACTTGTCAATTTTCGTTAAAAAGTTATGACACTTGTCAAGAGGGGATATAGCTGTTGAGGAAGGCTAAATGTGACACCTCAGCAAATGACCTCGAGTTCGAGGTCTTGTGTCTGCATGAGACACTATTCACTAACAATGGATCTACCTAACTTACCTATCAGGCAGCTAGTATAAAGGCAAGATCAAGCAATAAAGCGGGGGCTGGTGACAATTTTTAGTCTCTCCATCTTTACTATTCCATCTTTAATTATTTTCAACACTCTATACTCATTTAAGCATCAATGCTTGTTACAGGGAATTAGCCTTGTCATTTGCTTTATAGATTTAGAAATCAGCAAAGCAAATAAGTGATCTTCAAGACGCCTTTCTTTTGGAATCGTGACTTCCATTTTCTCCCACTTCTCAACATCTAAAATTGGCACTATCTATAGGAAACCACAAACATTCTTTCCCAGTTGAATTTCTCTAGTTAACTTTAACTAATAATTTGCAATGTGGAAAATGAAGCAATCCAGAAGACACCAAGGCTCAGCTTGTTCTCTTCCCACCAGAAATAAGGATAAAGGAGTAGACAACTTCATGTAGACTCAGTTGGAGATAAAAATACAAGAAGAAAGTCATCAACTTCCATCGTCGGTAGAAATGAGTTAATTTTTTGCCTAGAATTTTCATCTCATCTAGCAACTGGTACAACGATAGGAACAATAGTAGTAACAAATGCCCAAGAAGGACACGAGGGATGACAAAAAACCAATGTATTCTCCCCTACATCCAGATGACAGCTCAGATGAAGAATCTAGCCCAGAAAATAGATCATTGAAGCGATATGAGACCATATCATCATATAGTGGATTTGTCGCTTGAGGAAAGTGGTACCAATCATTGAAGATGAGGATGATCAGGTCTTGGGAAGCTCAGGAAGCTTGTATTATCTCAACAAAAATTCATTCACTAAAGAGATCCAAAAGTATCCACTTCCTCTGGGGCTTACATTACCCCACCTTGAGATGTATGATTATTGATCCTAATAAGCATATGAGTCCATTTGTAACTTGCATGCAATTGTAGAATTCCTCAGATGCCATGCAAGGCATTTCTAACTACGTTGATGGGGAATGCAAGGTTGTGGTATCACGATCTCTTCGCACACTCTATAAAAGTTTTCAAGCAATTGGCCACTAAGTTCATAAGTGCATTCATCTCCCGCATGCCTTTCGTCGAGAACTCAGAGCAACCCATGAATGTCAAACAAAGACTTGGGGGGCCTTTTCTTGCATATCCAAAAGTTCAAATATGAAAGAATCGAGGTCATGGGCAGAGGCGAAAAAAATAATGGCTTTATTTATGCATCATGGATTGCAGTCGAGAGAGCTTTACACCAAGTTTGCTAGGTGACCTACCCTTATCGTGCAAGAAATGCTCCATTGAGTTCATGACCATGCAAAGATTGAGGAAGCTAATAGGTCGACGAGAGATTTGGAAAGAGCACATGATGACAAGTGAAAGAAAGACCAATCACAAAAGGGGAAAAGTGATACCAATGGTAGGAAAAAGTTTGGATTTGACTGACTGGGGAAGGGAAAAAAGTTGCAGGACAATGATCTTACCTTTCTCACAACTAGCAGGTTGCAGATCTTAGCATCGAGAATGAAGGAATTCTCAGAAAACCTAATCATATAATAGGACCTATAGAAAAGTTCAATAAGAGCTTATATTGTGCTTTTTATAGGGATATGACCTATCTTACTAATGATTGCAACGATCTCAAGAGGGAGATTAAATTTCAAATCAAATAGGGAAATTTGAAGCAATTTGTACAACAAGCTAGGGATGCAAGCTACCAAAGAGATTATCGTGTAGGTTGTGGATGATATCGACTTGATCAAGTAGGATACCACACCAGTTGTGAAGGACAATATGGACTTGATAACCAAGTCCAACAGATAGATGATGTGGCTAACTTGGCAAGTATAATAAAAAAAATCTCTTGGGGCTTGCCCACCATTCTACAAGATCATTGCCCACAACTGCAGAAGTTCCTACTGATGGAGACAGTGCTTTGGCTCTAAGTGCATCTCTTTGCAGTTAGGCAGGCCGAGAGCTTGGAGAGTAGATGAGGCTTACGATGTGTGAGGAGATCATTTTCAAACCCCAAAGATCCCATCCCAATGCTACTAAAACGCCATGAAGCCTTAGTCATTCACATGCTCACCAACAATTATAGAGTAAACAAAGTACTCATTGATTGTGAAAGCTTGGTAGATATACTCTTTTCAAAGGCATTTTAGGAACTATGTCCAAGCAAGTTAGCTCATCCAAGTATGAACTCTATTGATTGGGTTTAATAGAGAATCAGTTCAAGCAAAAGAAAGCCATATCCATGCAAGGTACAATGGGGTAGGCCCCTAGAAGTTTGATAGTACCCATAACGTTTGTGTTGGTGAACATACCTTCAAGCCTACAATGCTATTATGGAAAGATTGACCATAAATGCAGTATGAGCTATGATCCCAACATGCCATCTATGCTTGAAGTTCCCAATTTCTGTCGAAACTGCAGTGGTAAATAGAAACATGATAATAGTTTGACAATTTTATTTTGCTAATTTGAAAGGAAAAATAGCAGCTACGATAGAGATATTAGTAGTTGAAAAGCTTGAGTCTCAAGAAATGGACTTTAAGAAGCTGAGCTTCGAGAAGGAGGTCAAGGAAAAAGTCTTGTGGCCAAAAAACCAAACAAAACAGTGAGACTAGGCAATAGCCTACTTGATGAGTTAAAAACTATTTATATCAGCTTTTGATTAAGTATAGAGATGTATGTTCTTGGACTGCAAAGGATATAAAAAGAATTTTGAGAGAAAATAATGATTCGCAAGCTCAATGTGGATAAAAATCTCAAACCAATCAAACAAAAGAAAAGAGATTTTGGACCTGAGAGAGAGGTCATCAACAGGGGGTCGATAAGCTTCTTGATGCAGATATCATCAAAGAAGTACTATATCCAACCTGGTTCACTAGCATAGTATTGGTGAAAAAGTTAGATGCCATCTTGAAGATGCACGTTCACTTCATAGATCTCAACAAAGTAAGTCATAAAGACTTCTATCCTCTACCTAGAATTGATAGCCTAGTGGACTCGACATTAGGGTTCGTAGTGGACTCGACATTAGGGTTCGAAGTGTTTGTTTTTCTTAATGTGTACAAAGGGTACCATCAAATTGGAAAAAAACATGCAGAATACTCATGACATAAAAAAATGAAATACACTAAAATTTTTCATTTTTGGAGTTCAGTTTTTTTTCTACATTATAATGATTATTCTATTTAAAAATCCTTTTTATATTTGTTATGTATCATTTTTCAATACTACCTATAAAATAACTATTTGAAGAATTCTCTTCATAATTTTGAGAAACTCAAAAATTTATAACTTAGCATTCTACATTTTGTTTTTTTTTTACTGACTTTGTCTCATATGTATGAAATTTTGCCGTTTTTATGCAATCTCCATAATTGAACCTTCACTAGATTTTTGTTACCAAGTTTTTGACTTTTAATGTATTAGTTAACTTACCTTATTTTAGTATTTATCCTCCTTTTGGTTTACCTCTTAGGTTTAGTACTGTTTTATATATATTTTGTCAAATTGAGATACTACTTGGTTTTAATTTAGACTCAAAAGAAGGATAAAATTACTATTAGTAATGGTTTTAGTTTCCTCATATTTGTCTACAAACTCAATTTAGTTTGTATTCTATATTAAAACTTCACGAGAAAGATCTTTACTCAAATCAAAAAATTTTAAGGTTGAATCTTGTAAATAAAGGTAGTATTCTTTTTAACCCCATAATTGATATTTAACAATATTTCTATGTAAACTATTTTATCTTACCAGATATCAATGACACTGAGAACTTTTGATTTCACTGATATCAATTCTTCTTGCATCAACTGGATAGCAATAGTCCAGGTGATTGAATCAACACACATCCTCACCTCAAATAGATCACTAAATGCCAGAAGATATCGACGTTTTTTGCTTTCAAATCCACAGGTACATATATAGAACTAAGTAAAATCAGTTTATTTGATCATTTCTTATATACATATCTTTATTTCTCCATAATCTTTCCTATTATTACACATTTATAGGGAATCAAATGCAATCAATTATTAGTGATGATAACATTCCGCTTGTTGACCACCTCTTGCTTCCATTTAAAAATTATGCCATTTCAAAATGCCTCAATTTGCCTAAATCAACAAGCATCTTTAGCAGGAGATTATCTATTTTACTGGATTCTCACTCCTACAACTTGCATCCAAGAAATCCCGGAATTTGAAAATATAAAGATTCCACCTTACTTTCCTTAGACAAATATACTACTACCCAAAACCATGTGGATACTAGTAGATACATGAGTATTTAATCCATAAACTCAATTTTTATACCTTCATATTCTCCCTATACTCATACTATATCAAGAAACTTAAAATCATTGTCTTGTTATTCTAGATATAATGGGTATAGTAATCGGCACTCTTTCAACAAGAGAAATTCAAGTGGAGCAACAAAGACTTCAATCAAGAGATTAAATAATTGTTAATCAAGAGTAAGAGGCATTCAATATTGCTTAAAAAATAGAAAAATAAGAAGGGTGAATATACTAATATAATCTCTATTTGCTAACCATCCCACTAATTTCTTATTTAGGAAAATAACCATTATTATTCACTTTACACAATGAATTCCAGATTATTGAAGGAATTCAAATCACATCAACAACAGAGCCATAAGTTATCTTGGCTATAAGAATGAGAGCTACAGCAAAAGAAAAATTGTAGTTCCTTTTTAGTTTTTCTTTTACACACTATTTAACTACATTAATATTAGTTTATATTAGTTTATGTATTTCTATCTTCCTATTCTTCAATATGCAGATCTTACTTTGGTAACACAGCCCTCATTCGTCATCATGATATAGTCTAAAGTTCATGAAGCAATGGAACTCACTCATTTGTATTTACATGATCAAATTCATTCTTTGTATTACATATATAGAAGTATGCTTACTTTTCATCAATATAAAAGACACTGAATAATTTTAAGCATAAAAATTATTACAAGTTGTACAATAATATACCCACTTTTTCTTTTGCATTTAAGTTCATGTTTAGCTATAGTACGTGTTTGGATTTTGTTTTCATATTTTGCTAAAGTTTATGCCTAGAATTATGAATGAACTTTCTATATTTTATTAGTAACGTTTACTTGGTTATTTGATAATATTAATTTGAGCAAGTTATTTAGCACTTTTGCTTTTTTAATCATGATTAACCGGCCATTAATTGTGATAATTTTAAGGTGTTAAGTTTGTAATGAAAATTGGAATTTAACATTAATTCAAAAAAGTGATAAATCTAGGGAGTATACTCACGAGAGTAGAGATGCACCTTTGTTTTTTTTCCAATTCCAATAGATGCAAAATGACTTATGAGGATTTCAGTTTGGCCAACCTCTACTTGAAATAACAATAGCAAATACTCTAAAGCAACTACTAATAACTAGACCAAAGTATCTAATAAGGGCCAACCTCTACTCCTTTTTTTTTTATCCAGCTAAACCCCGTTCACAGGGTAGGGATGCCAACCCCTACTTTATTAAGCAATAAAACAAGTACAATGATTTCAAGGGTCCAATCCTAGTCTCAATAACATACGTTCAAACTTTGTCTATTAGCGTCCTTACAAAAGGAACACCTCTAGCATCTAAAGCCATCGTACCTCTAACAGCCGAAGGGAGATTGGAAATATCCTCAAAAACTTTATCTGAATGTAAACAGAGAGAAGCTAATTTATCGGCAGCTAAATTAGCCTCACGAAAAATATGCACCACGAGATCGAAAAATACGACAATAACCTCCTGATTTTCCTTAATACCACACAAAACGGTCATTTGGCTAATTTCTGTGACAAGAGCAAACTAGTAAGCACCAGGGAATCCACCTCAACCTGCAAGGGCCAAACCCTTCTCTCCTTACATACAAGTAGGCCATGCAGCAACAAACAAGCTTTTGCCAAAATGACATCGCACTCCCTAAACTCTTTATAGTATGTAAACACTAATTTTTGTTCGTGAGTCCTAACCAAACCCCATAAAAGCACCTTTCTGGTTTTAGTAACTTGTTTCATGTAATTTCATAGAAGAAATGAGCTTGTAGTTAATTTCATAATCACGAGAGTAGGTATGGTTTAACTACAAGTATAGTTGATTCACTACAAGAGTAGATTTCACATATATTAGGAAATTATGTCATAACTAGTCAAGATAATAGCATTCACTTAACCGGTAATTTCATTTGCAAGAGTAGTAAGGAATCCATACCTCTAGCAGTTTTTATTGTTATTTGTATTACTTTATCTCATATTTATAATATAGATTTACTTTCTTGTACTTATGATAGTCTAAATAATAAAAGACTTAGAAAAACATCGGCAATTGACAATCTTTCCTATGGATTCGACCTTTAATGGCCTATACTCAATCTTGACCTGTATACATGCAGAAAATCGTGTGTGGAGTATTTAGAAATTTATAAATGTAAAACTTGATTGTGAAATAAGTTTAATTGTTATATGCATACCCCACACTTGTCATGTTTCATGATACTCAATCCTATTGTGTCATTCTTAGGAAAAAAAACTCATACTCTTGATCCTGTGAAATGACTTTTAAGAAGACGAAGGCACCATATTGGCTAGCACTATTGGTCGATGAATTTTTGCAAGCGCACAGGGTTGATCATAGTAATAAAATCACTCGGAACATTTCAGGGGTCGAATCCGTAGGGATGAGTTAATTTTCTACTTTAATTATTCTAAAATAACAAAATTTAAATTCAACGAGTGGTATTTTCTAACCAAAGAATAAATAATAATCAATTCAAAAAAAGTAACAGTGAGAAAACAATAGACATGAGCCTAGAGTTTCAGGTTTTAATTCAGAATTTCAATCAATTATCTAGTTAATTTCTCAATAAGCCATGAATGCATCACACAATTATACTCCCTCCGTCCCGATAAGTTTGTCGCACTTGAGAAGTTGTGATTTTTATTAACAGTGCACCGAATCTTGCAACTTTTGTTTCACTTTCCACCTTTGCCCTCCAACGTGTAATGCATACAAAGAAAGTTATACTGGAAATTTATTGGTGTGGGGCATATCTATTTTGTTTAGCTCAAAAATTCATGATCAAAAAGCACGTATCAACAAACACATGGCACACATTTGGGGGTGTCTTTCACGCACCAAATTGTGGTGCTTCCTTTTTACATTGACTTTTGAGTTAAAGTTGTAGGACCCATATTTTAAGAGGGTAAATGTTGAAATTGGATGTAAACAGGCTTTCTATTTTGGGTATGTGACAATTATTTTGGGACAGATAAAAAAGGAAAGTATGACAACTTCAATGGGACGGAGGGAGTATTTTAGATTATCTCTTGATACATCTAAAGTGTACCTAATTAAATCCTACGTCTCTCTTGAGATCGTAAGTGTTCAATTAAACCCTTTAAGAACCTTGGTGATATAAGTGCATCATACAAATCCTACCTATTCTCATGATTAGATTAAGTATGTTTATCTATCTAGTACATGGTTGTATATCCCTTCTCAGTTCAATAGAAACCCTGAGAGCATGTCTATGGTGGCCAATCACAAATATGTAATTAAATCAAGATAGATAAATCAAGGCAAAATGCAAGAAATTAAACTAAAAAAATGAATCAAATTCCTTCATAGAAACCCTAACCCGAAAAACAATTTAGTTGAACATGATTTGGAAATTATAACCACGAATTCAAAGAGTTGTTACAAAGATAAGAAAAAAAGTAAGAAAACTTCTCAGTTGCTTGCTCCAATTGTGACGACCCCACCTTCCCCTGGGGCGTACCCACGGGTTTGACAGACCGCTTACCCAACTCTCGCTAGAACTCACTCACACATCACAAAATTTACGAAATAATAACCTCAATAATAAGAGCATTAACAATTACAACCTTAAATATATATAACCATAGGTATTAAATGCCTATACAATCTCTAAATACAGTCAAGGAGTTACACTTATAAAATAAAACCAAACAAGCCAGCTAGAGAGTTAAGGAGTGCCTATGCGAGCAACTAACAAAACTTAGACAAAGTCTATGTCTTCTCCCATTCCTACTCTTACGTTCTCACACCTATAAGGAAAACAAATTCCATAGAATGAGGTAGAAACCTAGTGAGGTTCCAAGAAAATAGGCAAGTAAACTAGCAGGCATGATACCTTTAAGTCAAACCCAAATAGAGCAGGACATAATGCATAGTAAAGCATGTAACCAGATAGATCATGCAATAGTGTACAGTAAAGAACACGTTCATCACAAAAGATATAGGCTGCTCTTAGGAGCAGGTTCCATGACAGCTTGTCCAGGGTCCGTTGACTCTTCATCAGCCATGAAATTATAATGTTCGTAGATCACCACTAAACATCAATTTTCATCGATCGATCATCCCCATATCAGGCTCGAACGCCAGTCAAGTACTGAGGATTCGTCAATCTCCTCGACCAAACCCTTGCCAGCTCGATTCAACCAACTAGCCCTGGGTTGGGCATATAGCCCCAACTATTCAAGTATTCAAGATCTGAGCTTAAAGCCCCAGGTATTCAAGTATTCAAGAGTGGAGTCGTTGGCTTTCATCAAACGCTCATTCAAGTAATGATTGGAGACGTTAGCTGTTATCTAATGCTCCGTATTCAAGCATGTCACGAGTTCAAGTCATGAATTCAAGTCACGAGTAAATAGGTTAGGAACTTCATCCTTTACCCAAGGTTGCCCAACTTATCCGACCGCTCTAAGGCTGGTCTCAAGTAAGGGGGTCTAACGAGGGCTCAGTTTAGCCGTTACCTGTGACAACCCCACCTCCCCCTAAGGCGAACCAAAGAGTTCGGCGGACCGCCTGTCCAACTCTCGTCAGGACTCACTCACTCACTCTCTACAGTCTTCAATTAAGTTACATCATTCACATCCAATAACATAGGGTACAACCTCAATAATAAACGAAATAACATTTTTCAAACTTAGAACGTGTATGTACATACATTACAAATCTCAAATAGTGGTACAATTCCCCGAATAAGACAAAAGTCCTCAGTTCTCAAATAATTACAATTACAATATCAGTCTCAAATATTACATCTTCCAAAGTTTCCCGAATACACATACCACAAGTGGATCGAGTTCGAATTCAAATTATACAAGAGATATTTCGTCCAGTCATACTAATAACTCATTACACGCGCTTCCTTTGCCTCGAGCCCTGTGGAGGGGGAAAAATATTTTGGGGTGAGTTAGAAACTCAGCGAGTGTCCAGTAAAATTAGTAATAAACCAGTTTCACAATAATACATTTAAATGATATCATGAATCAATGATCAAATGTACGTTTATTGCTCTTGTGAGCCAGTGAAATTACCATACTTAAACCTCCAATGCTCAACAGATCCAGTAAGTTAAACAGTACAAGGGAGCCATCGGTGCTCCAAATAAACAATGGAGGAGACGTTGGGTCTAAGTACAAGACTTCCCAAGAACTCATTGGAACTAAATCATGGCATGGCACACACACAAACACAAATGATATGCAATCGAGTAACCAATGCAAGAATTAGTTCGAAACATAACTTTGGAAATAGTGGTGGAATCACTCATTAACCACAGCTCATGAACCTCATCCATCATAAATCATTGCTTTGCTCAAGTCCAAACCCTAGATCACAAATATCATGTCAAGCAAAAGGAATTCTAAAAGCATCAAGTTCCTATCATCTTTTGGCATTTTACTCACAATTGAAGCTACACTTATCCGATTGAAACGAATCTTATGGCGCTACGAAGCTAAGACATATACCAAAATTTCTTATGAAGACCTCCAAAGCCAAATTATACATTTCATGAACAAAAATCGATATCTTAGAGAGAAAATGGAAACTGTCCATGAAGCAGGGTTTATGGGCAGTCAAGGTTATTTCGATCATTTCACATGTTACAGTATTCCAATCGATCTGAAATTTTGTAGGTAGATAGCTAACTCAAATCTCTACAACTTTCATGTTTTGTCCAACAGTTGGTTCGGTCTAAAACATGGATAATTTTGCAGTCCAAGTTGAGTCCAGAAACAAGGTAAAAACTGAAATTACTCTTCTAAACTAATCTTTGCATATAACCATCACTAATATCGATTAACGGTTAGAAATTTCCACTTTAACACTAGAATATCTTCTACTAATCACATACATGCCAAAATCAAACATGAAATACTTAGATAAAGTCTAAAAATTAGTGAATATCATCATCCCAACTTCCAAATCACAAGAACCTCCATACAATTAATCAAGATCAACTTATCCAACAACTTAATCATAAGATTAAAGGATACAAAGGAGCTTCTAAGAGTTATACCTTCCAACACCTTGAAATCAAGCAAAGCAAAGCCCTTTCTTCTCAAAACACTCCACCCTTAGCTTGCTATCACCTTAGATGTGAAGATAATCGGAGTAGATTGCAAAACTAACGGTGAAATCTCAAGTTTTGGACAAGGAATTGAAGTAGAAAATGAAGTTTTCCTCTCTTGTTCTCCCTCTCAAAAGGTTCGGCCAAACCAAGGAAAGAAATGAGAGAAATATCAGCCAAAAGCAAGATAAGAACGTTGGAAAACAGCCGGTCAAACCTGGCTGCTGAGGTGCCACGTCACAATCCGGCCAAGATCTGGCCGGATTGCTAGCTGGATTCGTGGCAGTGGCGAAATCAAATTTTTTTCCAAAACCCCTACCAATCCGGCCAAGAATCCAGCCAAGAACTGGCCGGATTTTCGGCCGGATTCTCACTATTCACCAGAAATTCCTTTTTTTCTTCTTTCGGGCTTCACATTACTGACCTACATTCATGTATATGCATGAGTAACCCAAGTTTCCACTTATCCGACGTCTTAGAAAAGCGTCCAAGAGCCCAGTTCAACCGCTGTAAGAAGATATCTAACCGGTTTACAATCATACACATGTACATGCAAGTTCGCACGCAAGATCAAGTGTCTCAAGTTTAAGGAGGTCGAGTGCGAATAAGGACACACTCACCTAACCATGATCAAGTCACAAGTAAGCTTAGCTTGTCACATTTTCAAGCGTTTCAAGTATTTCAAATCAAGATACAGGTTACATGTCAATCAAATTACTTGTACATGCATGAATGAGATATCAAAAGTTTAGTTGAGTTAGGCCAAGTGCAATAAAGTACATACTCGCCTAAGAAATGACAATCAAGTGCTTAGCAATTTCTTGCAACAAGTAACATGGAACATGCAGTTGGAACACTCATCACGACAACAAAGCTTAAGTGCTCGCTTCGGGCGCAACTTCGGCTTCACTTCCAAGTCCTAGAATCAAGTATATGGAGTGCATTAGGATCTACTACTCCAAGCCACAAGGTTTAAACGAAATTACGTCCAAGTTCCAACTAAGAAATCTCACTCAGATCACATGATTTCTAAATCAATTCAAGGAAAACTTCCATGTATACTTTAGGTCAAAGATTTAAGCAAATGATAGTGCAAACATTTTCTCATTTCCATCCACCAAAATGAGTTTAAAATTACCCAAATCAATTTTCTCCTAGGCTGGAAATTTATTACTTGAAACGTGAAACATGTAAGAGTGAGGTTTTCACCTTTTAAATCCTTTCATTTTCCACTCCAATGCACTACTCATACTAGGATTAATGTCTAATCATGATTTATGGCGTTAACGTGACAAGTTTATCACACAAAATCAAGAACAAAGCTATACAAGGTCACTCTCTCTTTTGGACAGTTTTGAACAAATTTTCCAACCATGAAAATAGTAAAAGAAATGGTGTTTTTACCACTTAAAAACTTAAGATTTTAGTTCAATTCCAATACATGCTTATAGCCTAAAGTCTTATAGAGTTTCTTGAGCAAAATTAAGATTAAAATCATCATGAAAATGTAGAATTCAAAGTTGAATTTCAGCTCTTAAGCAAAGCTGAATTTCAGCCCTTAAGTTCGGCCATCAAGCAGAATTTTTCTTCCAATTTTTTGAACATTTCACCAACTAATTTACCAAATCTAACCAACCATACCTAGCAAATCCATAAAATTTCATCTCTAACATAACATTAGATATATGTAAAGCCAAAATCTCAACAAGATACCACCATAATCATATATATATATATATATACATATATACATATATCCAAACCCTAACTCAAATATGAAGTACCAGAATTATCAACTTAAGAAACCACCAAGATTCACCACCAAATCATGTTTTTATTCCAGCAATCAACTTATTTTCAACATAAGGTGAAGAAATAAGGTTAATCTAGCATTTTACCTCTCTTGCTTTCCAACCAAGGTGAACTTCAACCCACCAAATCTTCTTCTTTCCAAACTTAAGTCAAGATGGATGAAAATCCCAAGTTATCTCATTCCTTTTCCCTCAAAATCCAAGCATGATTGAAGCTAGATTGGTTGAAACTTTTTCCCTCTTTTCCTTCCTCACTCTCTCGGCCCTCTCTCTCTCATTTTCCTTTGTTGTTTGTTTGTTATTTCTAAGGCAAGGAATGGCAGAAAATTGGTGTCGCGCCCTATTTTTAAATGAAAAATAAAATCACGGGTTTATAAAATGGATTAATTTTGATTGAAAATGAGTTTTGATTTTTTAGAAAATAAATAAAGAAAAAATGGGCCTAAATGGGACTTAAAAAGTACGACGATTTTAACCCAAAGATAATAGTTTAAAGGTTTTTAATGAAAAATAGGAGTCACCACTTGGTATTGAGTTAAGATGTACCAAGTCACCTAAAATAAAATTTAAAGAGAAAAAAATAGAAAAAACCCCTTTTAAACGACTCCAAGTCTGTGAAAATCAAGAGAAAAGGGGTCGGGAGTCACATTTGAAGAAAGGGAAGGCAATGATAAAATCCAAAACACCCTTTCAACCTAACCAAGGCTAGTTGCATGATTTAGTCAAAATTTTCTTATTTTTAACCTAAAAATTTATCACATTTGGATGTCATTATATGAATGCAAACCTAGACCTAATGGTTATCGGAAGGGTCAATATGTCTCTTCGAATTTTAATTGGTGCAAATTGCATTAATTACGACGCCCAAAAGTGATTACTTGAAGAGATCACGATTATGCAAAAAATGAGACTCAAAGAAAAGAAAAGAAAATAATAATTATACAAATATAATGACCTAAAGGAATGCATCATAATGGGTGCGGGGGGCTAAAATTTGTGATTTTAATTTTTCCTTTTATAAAGGGAATACGAGCGTTGTTAAGGCTAAAAAGTCACACTCGTTCATATCCCATATTTAAGGGGGTTAATTTCCCTAATCTAATCAAGCAAAATGTACTAACTTAGTTCTAATTCTTAAATGAAATGCAAATCCTAAATGTCAGTTCCACACATAGGGGTAAGGAATATACATATAGGAGAAATATGGGATAAGAAATATACATATAGGGGGGAATGCCATGCAAAATAAAAAAAATCCTAAAAAGTAGAAAAATATGCATGAAATGTTGTGATTGTCACGCAAGTATGATCTAGAGCGTGGATGGTCCCTAAGAGTTTAGCGTTGGATTAGCCCATGTCTATAAGTTCTCACTAGCGTTGGATTAGTGAGAAATTAGAAAGGAGGGCCACAACTAGCGTTGGACTAGTGTGGAATTGGAAAAAGGGGTCATTACTAGAGTTGGACTAGCGTGGTGACGTCATGCATTTATTACAATTAAATAAATCATATAAAACATAATAAAGCAAATAAACACATAAATCACATATAGCACATAACACATAAACATAATATCTAGATGTAACAACCCTAAAAAGACAAGTAAACACATAGGCACACATGCATGCAAACACACACATAAAATAAAAGCGAATAAAGACCGACCTATTACATTCGGGGGGGGGGGGTCCTAACTACAATCTAAAAAGGGGAAAGAATGAAATGAAATAAAATAATAACCTGACTATTACAATTTGGCATTTAAATGCCTTAAAAATAACCAAAATTAAATTAAAATAAATATACAAAATTAAAACAAATAAAGTGACTAAATGAATAAATGAAATAAAATAAAAGCATTCAAAAAGCATGCAATTATACACATAAAATCACATAGGGGCACATAGGGTCAAATAAAATCAAAATAAAGGAGTAGGGTATACCTCCCTTGAATCGGTGACCTAATGAAATGGAATTACTCTCTTTCTACCTTCCAACACGAAAAAAATGATTAAGGTACCACTTTAATTAACAAATAATCATAAGAGATGAAAATAAACATGAAATTGAACAATTAAAACATTTAAATGAAAGTAAACAACCCATATTCAAGAAATCAAAACAAGCAAGGACCTAATTGAAACAATTAAACAAATTTAAGGGGTCAAATCATTATTATTTCAAATGTTAGGGTCTAAATTAAAATAAAATAAAATTAAGGGATTAAGATGAATCCTATCAAAGCCAAATGCTAAAATTCACAAAAATAAATCAAAACCCTCTCACCAAACCCCAAACAAAAAATATTTCCCAAACCTAAATCATTTTTCAAAAATCCAAATAAAAAACTATGAATCTATCAAAAATTGTTAAACTTTCAAATTTCATCCCCAAGACTCATGAATAATCTGTCCAAAAATCACATTAAGATATGCCAAAGAAAGATATCATGTTGAAAGGACAAAATTGATTTTACTTTCCAATTTTCTGGGCCATAGTAGGCAAACTTGAGGGGTTACAGCGCAATTTATGAAACTTTTCATGCATCTTCTTCACAGAAAGCTATTCTTCTTCTTCGCTGGTTCTGGGTTCATTCGAAATAAGCTTGGGAATCTCATGCAGCAATCTTAACAAAAATCCAATCTCAAGTACTTGTCAAAGTCCCTAAACCCCTCACCAAGATGTAATACTAAACACACAAAAGGAAAAATATGAGCTGAGGAGAAACTTGCAAGACCCCAGGTTCGTTCATTGGTTTCAAGTTTCTGGGTTTTCATGTCAAAATCAAACAAGCACCATACTTTCAAGCCAAGACAACAATCAAACTCGAATCTTGTACTTTGCACTCCTAAGAATTCTCAGACCCAAATTACACACACAAACAAGGACCAAAGACGCGACCTTTAGTTCATCAAATTACATATGTGGGAAACACTATCTGTTCATGGCTTCTCGATTGAATTCTTAGTTCATATTCACATTAAATGAACAAAGGGACCGCCACCAAGCTTATCAACAGCACAACAACATTACCAAGCTTAACCACAGTCATCGTCATCAAACATTGGCAACCACAGAAACTTAGAAAAGGAAGAACATCATGCATAGGGAACCCAAAACTCTATGAAAATTGTATTAAACCAAGAGTTCATGATTACCTGAGAGCACCAAAGCTGTTAAACGAATGTAAAATGCTCTGAGAATCCAAGCGGTTCTGGAAAATGCAACTCAAGAACTGTGTTGCAGAAGATTTCAGTGCTGATGCAGACGCTATTTTGGGTCCCGATTTGAGAGGCCCAGAGAGGTTGTTTTGGGGAGATCCCTGAATGAAAGTTCTAATATTCCTTGCCAAGATAGTGCAGAAATCAAGTGTTCACTCAAAAAGCTAAGAGTTTTTTCAGAATTTGCCATGAAACCAAGCTGGTTCGTCAGCCTGGTGATGAATTTTTGCAGCAGATTTTCTCTTTTTTCCTACTCGATCATCCTTCTTTTCTCCTCTCTCCTACTCTTTCTCTTTCCTTTCTGTCTTTTATCTGAAGTTTTTGTTCTTCCCCCCAGATCCTTCCTTTCTCCCCTTCCTCTTTCCCCCCGAAACCCTTTTTTCTTCTCCCTCGCAGCTCTCCTTTTTCCTTTTCTCAGTTCTTTCTCTAATCTCTCAGTTTTCCTCACTTTCTTGCTCAATTTTTTTTCTCTTCTCCCTCCTTTCTTTCTCCCTTAGCCCCGAAACCCTTTCCTTCTTTCCTTCCCTCTGGTTTCTTGCTCGCAGCTCTTCCTCCCTCCTTTCTTTCCTGTTTTCTTTTTCAATTTTTCTTCCTCCCCCGAAAACCCTCTCCCTTGTTTCTTTCTTTCTTGTTTCCAGTCTTGTTCTCCCTTTCTTTCTTGCTATTTCCTCCTCCTCCCTCGCTTGCTCAGCCACTCTCTCTCAACCTCTCACCCTCGGTTCTTTTTTTCTCTTTTGTTTTTCCTTTTTTCTGATCTTCCCTAGCTCTTTTTCTAGTTTTCCCTTTTCTTGTTGCCCGCAGCTCCTCTTTTCCTCTCTTGGTTCCCAGATTCCCCCCCCCAAGCTCTCCTTTTTCCTTTTCTCAGTTTTTCCTCTTCCTTTTCCCGTAGCCTCTTTTCCTTATTTCTCATTTCCTTTTTCCAGTTTTTTCTTCCAATTTTTTTTTCCAAAATTCTCCTTATCCAACTAGTGTCTTGCCACCTATCCCCCCTCTTGCATGTGTTGTCAAAAGAAAAATAGAGACACTTGTCTCATACTCCCCTAACACACTTATCTAATGCTTCTCTAACACACTTGTCTACCATGCATACCCTTCACCTATCTTCTTATTTTTATTTATTTATTATATTTTTATTTTTTTTCAAAATCAATTTAGGTAAACAAAAACATTAATTCCTAATTGCAAATGCATTGCAAAATTTTCATTTATTTTAAAGAAATTGAATCTAAAAGGATTAAAAACAATTTTTTTTTTGCATTTTTTGTGAGAATTTTTCCTTTTCAGAAATTTAATGCAAAAATATCTTAAAAATAAAAATGATAAACCTAATTTATAAAAATAAGCAAAAATACACTAACTATCATTTTGCAAACTTAATTAATTAAAATAAAATAAAATAAAAATAGAATGAAAACAAGAATAAATAATAAGAAATAAAGCTAAAATTTAAATTAAATAAAATTGAAATTTTGGTGTCTACAATTGGTAAGAATGGTTTGGTCAAAAAGTCTTAAAGAAAGAAACTTGGTTCCTATGGTGACACATGTCACCTTCTAGCACTTCCTAGCCCCAAATATCCCAATCCTTCCTTATTGCACTAAACTCCCTTTCCTTTCCAGAGTTTTCTTTCACATCCCATAAAAGAAAATCGCATTTGACCTCACTCACTAACTTTCACATATAAAAATTAATAAAATCATTAAGACTAAAATCATTATCAAATCTATAACAAATAAATAAATAACTAAATGAATGAAATGCAATGGAGTTAAAACGGCTAACATGATAAAAATCTTTAGGTCCTCACACCCTCACTAATTAATCACACTACCACAATGCACTACGAGACCTAACATGCACCTAAATAAAACTCTTGACTCGATTGTTAAAGTATTTAAGAAATTAAGGCAAGTGAATTAAACCAAATGAAAATATAAATTAACTTATTGAAAATAAGAAAAAAATATAAATAATTTTCGAGTCCTCACACTCTCTCCCCCTTAAAAGAATTTCATCCTCGAAATTCTCACCTTTGCTCACAAAACTCGACTCTATAGGGTTTCCTCCACTTCTCAAGAGTTTCCCCTCACTCATGGTGCTACCAGAAACTTGTAAATCTTAATAACATAATGGCTAAGTTAACATGCTAAGAAAAGTCAATGAAGGTATCGAAAGGAGCAAGGTGATATAAACATAGAACTCGTTGATAGGAAGAAACCACAAATACGTAATTTGGTTACTACTCTCACTAGTTCTTAAACTCATACATTGTACATTGACAAATCGTCTACAATTGTATCATTAGACATGCATCACCCTCTCTAATCGAAATTCCTTCCTTACTAATCATAATTGAAGGATCCTTGCTTAAATCCAAAACTAAATTGCAGCAATTGACTCATGGATAGGGATTCAACGCCGCCCAACCATAGACATTTAATATCACTAACTAAAATATCAGGCACCAAGTTTATTGTTTTCTAACAGAGATACAACTAACTATATAAAATTTTCACCACACATAGTCCAATAAGTACAACTATTTCAGGCAAAACATCGTTAATTACTAACTTTGATTATTACAATAACTTCACTATCACAAAATTTGTTAATCTTGGGTAGTTCCTTGATGTCCAAGTTGGCTGCATCTAAAACATGCACCAATTTTTCAATAGCATAATCCTGTATGAATTTTGTTACAAGTTTCACACTTAGTAGCTACGCATCTCTACTTGAAGTGTCCATGCCTTATTTTCTTCTTCCCTTTATCCTTCATGGCAAGTTTATCTTCACTAATCGCTTTACATTTTTCTTTACTATCGCGGGAACTTCCTTCACCCTTTTCAACTTGATTACTAGGAATGTTTTGAGATGCTATTTCACTAGGCAAATGCACCAATTCAAACTTATTCCGCATCTCCTCTGGGATCCCTTCATATTTTCTTTTTTAGTCCTATATTCATGTGCAACAGTTCAATTTTTTCTGTATATTCTTGTTTCCATCGTCCTTCTTAGTAGTCAGCCAATTTCTTTTGAAATTCTGCTTCCTTTCGAAGCATATCTATTTCCTCATGCATATCTCCCAAATTTGTCATATCACCAATTCACTTAAACTCAAGTGATAACCTGCTAGCAAATCAAATGATTGAAATGAGTTACTAATCATAGTTGAAAACTCTAGCCATATAACTCTTCCATTCCTTTACTTATAGGTCACCCAAGAAGCATGAATCATACAAGTACTTACTCCCATTCTTGGGTCTTCCCACAAAGATCACTATCATCGATTTTTACATATAACAAAATACGGAATCATAATCGTTAAAGCAAAATTTGGCGCACTCCAACTCACTCTCCTTTATACATTCACTTACAAACTTATTCAAGAAGAAATCATAACCTCTTACCCCTACTAGTACATTTTACCATCTTCCATCAAGGTGGTCGTCCTAATTCTATCAAAATTTGTATACAAGCATAGAACCCGCATCCTTGTTCTCAAAATCTTCATACATAATCCAAAACTTATAGAGAAATAGGAATTAAATCCAGGTTCCTATGTGGTATCGTAGAAAGGTAGGGAATAGACAAGGGTGGTTAAACAAGAGTAAAAATGAACTCATAAGAAATACATATGTAATTATAACAAAATCGCAGTAAAATTAAGAAAACACGAGACAAGGATACACATGTATAGGAGAAATGAAACAGGCCTACAATACTAGCACCTTAAACATTCACGATGATTGCGAAGCTAGCCATCATCTATAGAAACTATAGCCAAACATGTACAAGACTAGTCCATGACGGCATCCATTGATCCACTCTCTTTGATCAGTTCAATTTCAGGTCCAATATTAAAATCTTTCATGCCTTAATCTTTGCCATCAAAACTTACCTCATTTGCAATCGAAATATCAACCCTCATCCTAGTACTCTCCACTTTTTGGTACTCGAGTACAAGAATCCAAAATAAGATAATTCACAACTTGAGTTAGCCAGTCCCAAAAGTAAATTATCTACATTTGAGATTCCTATGTACATAGCTATTTTCTCCCAGTATTATGATAAAAGTTTTACGCCGATAAATTCATGATTCACAGCTTACGCTTAAGAAAAGTACTTAATCCTTTATACTTATTCATATTATTGGGATCATAATACCACTTGACCCAAGTTCACCCCATGCAGAGACCACACGAGGCGGCTCTGATACCACCTATAACGACGCCACCTCTCCCAAAGGCGTACCCAAAGGTTTGGCAGACTGCCTACCCAACTCTCGCCAGGACTCACCACGCACCACTAAATTTACAAAACAATAACCACAATAATAAGACTATTAACAATTACAACCTTAGATATATATAACTGTGGGTATTAAATGCCCATATAATCTCTAAATACAGTTGAGGAGTTAAACTTACCAAATAAAACCAAACAAGCCCGCTAGAGAGCTAAGGAGTGCCTACGCGAGCAACTAACAAAATTTAGACAAAGTCTATGTCTTCTCCAATTTCCACTCTTACGTTCTTACACCTGTAAGGAAAACAAATTTCATGGAATGAGTTCGAAATCCGGTGAGGTTCCAAGAAAACAGGAAAGTAAACTAGCAAGTATGATACCTTTAAGTCAAATCCAAATAGAGCAGGACATAATGCATAGTAAAGCACGTAACCAGATAGATCATGCAATAGTGTACAGTAAAGAACATGTTCATGGCAAAAGATATAGGCTGCTCTTAGGAGGAGGTTCCACGGCAGCTTGTACAGGGTCTGTTGACTCTCCGTCAGCCATGAAATTATAATGTCCGTAGATCATCACTAAACGTCAATCTCCGTCGATCGATCATCCCCCTACCGGGACCGAACGCCAATCAAGTACCCAAGGTTCATCAATCTCCTCGACCAAACCCTTGCTGGCTCGATTCAACCAACTAGTTTTGGGTTGGGCTTATAGCCCCAAGTATTCAAATATTCAAGATCTGGGCTTAAAACCCCAAGTATTCAAGTATTCAAGAGTGGAGTCGTTGGCTGTCATCAAACGCTGATGCAGGTAATGATTGGAGACGTTAACTGTCACCTAACGCTCCGTATTCAAGCATGTCACAAGTTCAATTCATGAATTCAAGTCACGAGTAAATAGGTTAGGAATTTTGTCCTTTACCCAAGGTTGCCCAACTTACCCGACTGCTCTAAGGCTGGTCTCAAGCAAGAGGGTCCAACGAGGGCTCAGTTCAGCCGTTACCGACCTACATTCATGCATACACATGAGTAACCCAAGTTTTCACTTACCCGACATCTCGAAAAAGGGTCCAAGAGCCCAGTTCAACCGCTGTAAGAAGAGATACAATTGGTTTACAATCATGCACATGTACAATCATGCATATGTACATGCAAGTTCGCACGCAAGATCAAGTGTCTCAAGTTCACGGAGGTCGAGTGCGAATAAGGACGCACTCACCTAGCCATCATCAAGTCACAAGTAAGCTTAACTTGTCACATTTTCAAACATTTCAAGTATTTTAAATCAAGATACAGGTTACATGTAAATCAAATTACTTGTACATGCATGAACGAGATATCAAAAGTTTGGTTGAGTTAGGCCAAGTGCGATAAAGTAGACAGTCGCCAAAGAAATGACAATCAAGAGCTTAGCAATTTCTTGCAACAAGTAACATGGAACATGCAGTTGGAACACTCACCACGACAACAAAGCTTAAGCGCTCGCTTCAGGAGCAACTTGGGCTTCACTTCCAAGCCCTAGAATCAAGTATATGGAGTGCATTAGGATCTACTACTCCAAGCCACAAGGTTTAAAGAAAATTACGTCCAAGTTCCAACTAAGAAATCTCACCCAAATCACATGATTTCTAAATCAATTGAAGGAGAACATCCATGTACACTTTAGGTCAAAGATTTAAGCAAATGATAGTGCAAACATTTTCTCATTTCCATCTACCAAAATGAGTTTAAAATTACCCAAATCAATTTTCTCCTAGACTGGAAATTTATTACTTGAAACTTGAAACATGTAAGAGTGAGGTTTTCACCTTTAAAAACCTTCCATTTTCTACTCCAATGCACTACTCATGCTAGGGTTAATGTCTAATCATGATTTAGGGCGTTAATGTGACAAGTTTATCACACAAAACCAAGAACAAAGCTATACAAGGTCACTCTCTTTTTTGAACAGCTTTGAACAAATTTTCCAGCCATGAAAACAATGAAAGAAATGGTGTTTTTACAACTTAAAACTCAACATTTTAGTTCAATTCCAATACATGCTTATAGCCTAAAGTATTATAGAGTTTCTTGAGCAAAATTAAGATGAAAATCGTCATGAAAATGTAGAATTCAAAGTTGAATTTCAGCCCTTAAGTTTGGCCATCAAGCAGAATTTTTCTTCCATTTTTCTAACATTTCAGCAACTAATTTACCAAATCCAACCAACCATACCTAGCAAATCCATAAAATTTCATTTCTAACATAACATTAGATATATGTAAAGCCAAAATCTCAACAAGAAACCACCATAATCATATATATATATACATATATTCAAATCATAACTCAAATATGAAGTACAAGAATCATCAACTTAAGAAACCACCAAGATTCACCACCAAATCATGTCTTTATTCCAACAATCAACTTATTTTCAACATAAGGTGAAGAAAGAAGGTTAATCTAGCATTTTACCTTCTTGCTTTCCAACCAAGATGAACTTCAACCCATCAAATCTTCTCCTTTCCAAACTTAAATCAAGATAGATGAAAACCCCAAGTTATCTCCTTCATTTTCCCTCAAAATCAAAGCAAGATTGAAGCTAGATTGGTTGAAACTTTTTCCCTCTTTTCCTTCCTCACTCTCTCGGCCCTCTCTCTTGCACTTTCCTTTGTTGTTTGTTTGTTATTTCTAAGCCAAGAAATGGAAGAATATTGGTAAGAAAGGTTTGGTCAAAAAGTCTTAAAGAAAGAAACTTGGTTCCTATGGTGACACATGTCACATTCTAGCACTTCCTAGCTCCAAATATCCCAATCCTTCCTTATTGCACTAAACTCCCTTTCCTTTCCAAAGTTTCCTTTCACATCCCACAAAAGAAAATTGCATTTGACCTCACTCACTAACTTTCACATATAAAAATTAATAAAATCATTAAGACTAAAATCATTATCAAATCTATAACAAATAAATAAATAACTAAATGAATGAAATGCAATGGAGTTAAAACGGCTAACATGTTAAAAATATTTATGTCCTCACACCCTCACTAATTAATCACACTACCACAATGCACTACGAGACCTAACATGCACCTAAATAAAACTCTTGACTCAATTGTTAAAGTATTTAAGAAATTAAAGCAAGTGAATTAAACCAAATGAAAATATAAATTAACTTATTCAAAATAAGGGAAAAATATAAATAATTTTCGAGTCCTCACACCAATCTTCTCCTTGCGTGCTCCTTGATTTGCCTCTTTTGATCTTAATATCTCAAGAATAAACTTTAAAGAGATGTTAAAACTAATCTAGACTAATGTTTTCCACCCTAAAAGTGACCTAAAGAACCTCCATTTATAGTTTCTTGAAAATATATCCTAAACAAGGTAGGAATAGGCTTTATTGGACTAGAGAAATCATGTTTCTGCACATTTTCGGTGAAGACCGGTCCAATGACCCAATAACTGGCCCAATATCCAACACTAGTCATTGGACCAATCTCAAAACACAAAAAAATTTGGAGATGTTCGGCACTAAGTTCCTTGCAATGTCCGGCGCTGGTCATGGATCCGTCCACGAATCATTATAGACCACTCATAGATTATTTTGAAGCCCAAAAACACATCAAAGAAGTCGAATCAGCTCTTTTTCAAAACATGAAAATTGTAATCCTTTGAATTAGATTTCTAATGCCATAAGAATCAAGTTATTTGGAGGTCTGCACGCTAAGATCTGCCTAAAATACTGAGACCTGGTCATAAGAGTATTGTAACACAACTATACTCTAGCAATTTAGATATTTGACTATGAAAACATGAGCATGGGACTTCGATGTCTCATAAGAATTGTAGAACATTTTCTTAGCTTCAAATTGAATTAAGAATTATCTCAATCTGATTTATGTAGCTCAAGTTATCACCAAAATATTGAAACATATCAATCTTGCCAAACTCCTTTCTCTTGACTTCTTCTTCTTCCATTGCTACTTCATGCCACGTTTTTAGTCCGTTTTCTCTCCGATTGAGTTTTTCACCTATTAGAGCAATATAAGAATAAAATTAAGTAGTTTCTACTCAAAATAAAGCTCAAATATCATAGCAACTTATATGTATAAATGTACTACAATTTGCACCCAATCAACTATTAGCAGTGTACCTATGATATCTGCTTCGAAAGAGAAAGTGACTACCTTCAATAGTGAGTATTAATCAAATTTAACAGTTATTTATATATTACTCATCAAATTAATGAGTATTTTATATTAACATTATATTCATTTTGATGCTTAGATTTATCTTTTAGCACAATGGGATGTTATGGAATATGTATTAATCCACTAGTCCAAGGAGAGCTCTAATTGAGGCAATAATAAATTCACTTGCAACCTACTTTTGTAATCTATCTGGGTACTCGAGTCCGCAATCTTTGACTATCAATGTTAACATGTTTATCTACTAAATCTATGGTACAGATACAATACTAATAAAGTGGATATTAGGCAGCTTTTACATGCAAAAGTATAAAAAAAATGCTACTTTACTCTTGCCTCCTCCAACACAACAGGATATTAAGAGCATTCATGATGCTCAAACTTAATTTGCAACTATAAGTATCGAGTGATAATTATCATCTAAATTCAGAAATAACCTCTCCATCTTAAATAGTAAAAACACTATGCTGACCATATGAGTACCCTTCCTTCTCTTGCTCAGCTAAGAGCACATTGGATATCCAGAGATGTCACACAAATGCTTGGCCAAAATAGATTCTAGTACACTGCTTGCAGTAACTGTCTCAAGTCAATTAGTGCTGATATCAATTGGATCATCAAATATCCATCATGCAAAGAAGAAGCTGAGGTTGAAGTTAGGTGATTCTTGACACTCTAGACTGTTAAAAATAGATTTGCATCCTCGTTCATTTCTTTCTCAAACCAAAACTTACTTCTCTTATGTTATTTAAGTGTTGCATTCGAATCTCAATTACTGATACCTCAGGAAATATTGAGCGTAGCATATATGGCACAGACGCAGAAAAGATGATTGAATATAATGCTCTACAATTGAAACAAACAGAGGAGAATGTTAGTTTATAAACCATACTTGTTACTAATGTTTAGACAACTCTATCTAATTTTCTGGATAGACATATTTTAAACTAAGTGTGATTATCTTAATCCAGGGTATTACAATCAACGATGAAATTGGAAAATATCTTAGAAGACACAGAATAGTTTGCTTTTTCAAGAGTTCTGAGACTACTTTTCAAGGGTACCTCAAAGGAGAAACAATATCATTAAGAGCTACACTAATGAAGTGTTGAGCCTTCTTGTACCCTTAGGTAACTCACCACATACTACTACCAATGCTCAGCTGACTACTACATAGAGCAGCAAAGAGAAACAACTAGCTAATCCACAACTCTTCACACCAACTACAAAACTTATTGTAAAAAAAATTGTTGAATCTGCTGCCCAAGAAAAAAGATTCACTCCTACAGTGGCTGGCTCAAAAAGAAGCCATCACTTTGCTAAAAGTGAAAATGAAGATTTCACAGTCACAGTATCAATATCAAAGACCCAAAAAATTGGTGACTAGCTTACTGTTATAGCTTCATCCACCAAAAAACTGCTTCCTAGCATCCCTAAGGACTAGGGGTGTCAACGAATCGAGCTGCTCGCGAATATCGGCTCGAGTTCGGTAAAATCGAGCTTGAGTCGAGCTCGAATTATTCGAATATTTCAACGAATCGAATTCGAGCCTAAAAATGCTATGCTCGATAAGCTCGCGAGCATTTCGAGCTTAAGGTATATTTAAATATATATAATTTTATATTTATAAAATTACTTAGATATCTATAGTTGTAAGCTGAATTACATGTTTTACCTATTAAAATTCAAAATATAATGGGGGTATTCTGTGACGACCCCACTTCTCCCAAGGGCGAACCCAAGGGTATCGGCGGGCCGCCTGCCTAGCTCGCGCCAGGACTCAAAACTTAAAGCAATCGAACGAGATAGCTCGAAAGAGCACTATATACAATATATACAATCCCACAAGTTATATTTACATCTTCAAAAGTCTCGAGTCAAACCACTCTAATATACTACAACCACAACCAGCAGAAGATAGACCCTAAGGAGGGTCCTTATACAAACCACCAAAACAAAAACAATCATCCTAACTGTTCAACTATTACAAACAAACTTAACTACACTAGTGTAAGCCAAAATCCCCGCGTCGGCCCCTGCTAAGGAAAACAAAAGGAATGGGGTAAGCTAAATGCTTAATAAGTAAACAGGGGCGAAAGCATAAATTCACGTAGCAACAGTTACACCGTAAGAGTAAAGCAAAAGCAGAAAAGTAACATCACATAATAAGGATACAGGTGGCTCCAAAGCCAATTCATATGCCATGCGTGATCTCCTGCCGACACTTCGTCGACCACACTCAATGGTCCGTAGAACTTCACTTGTACACCCACCGACGCCTTATCACCCTCACTGGCCAGTCACCTCACAAACTTGCCCGGGCGAACGAAATCACAAACTTGAGCTTGAGTCACAAGCTCGGGTCACAAACTTGGTCACCTTCTCGGTGAACCGGATTCACAAAATTGGTTCATAACATGAACCTACAAACTTGGTGACCTCAGACTAGGTTGGACTGACTTCGACCAAGCCCTAACCGGCTCGAATAGTCCAAACAGGTCTTAGATCGGGCCCACGAACTCACAAACTTTGCAAACTTCACAAACTTTACTCGAAAGTCGCCCCGAGCCACAAGCTCAAGGGTTTTGGTTCCAAAAGGTTCATATACATATGCCAAGTACAATTATACATTCAAATTAGGGTTTAGGTCGAGTGCGATAAAGTACACCCTCGCCTAAGTACCCTTTTCACATATCTCAAACACATAGCCAAGAAAACACATCAAACTGGCCTGAATACTTACTCAAAATACCAAAAGTAGTACGAAAGCAAAATCGCTTCGCGCGTTCGCTAGTAGTGGGCCCCACCGGCTCCGCCTAGCTCACCGCTGTCTGAAATAGAAGATTTTATCACAAACGGCCACTAACATGCCCAAAACAAGCAAAACGGCAAAACAACACGCGCGCACGTAAATATGACGGACGGAAACGGAAACGGCAGATTTGATACTCATTTCTAGTTTACCCATAAGTTGAGCTACGAATATCGGATTAAGGCGTATGAGATGCCAAATCGAAGCTTAAAGGATGAACAACAACTGTTATGAAGACATCCAGAACTGAAACTGGAGGCTTCAGTCCCAAATGACCAAACACAATCACTTACGAAATCTGGCCAATGCACAAATGGTCAGTTTTGAGTGCGAACTGTTTTCTATGCTACACATGGTCAAAAGAGCTGAAAATTGGCAGTTAGATAGTTCATTCCAAATGGAACAACTTTCATGAAGGTCGGCAATCCAAATTCGGAACGGAAATTGGTCATCAAGACCAAAACAGATCTGACCAGAAAATGGTCATCTTCACGGCCAGGCCTTATTTGCTCGGCTATATCTCAGGTTTTATAAATCCGATTCATGAAATTCCAAGGGCGTTAGAAAGCTCTGATATAAGGCTATAAGTTTGGTGTTTTGGTCGCAAGCCCAAACAGCTTGTAACCCAGTCAAATGTGAAGCCAAAGTTCCAGTCATAAACTGTCCAAAAACGTAACAGAATTTGACGGTCAAAACAGGTCTGAGTATTTCGTTTATAGCTCAGGATATACTAATCCGTTTAACCTGAAAATTTACAGGGATATCCGGGACTTAAGGGGCTACAATGTTGAAGAAGGAAACTTTGTCCAATTTTGAATGTAACAAGGTCAAAAATGCAAGACACTATACCAGAATTGCAAAACAGGATCACAAACCGTATTTGACCTTAATATGCGGTAATGGCACCAAATTCACTACGGTTATCGGATGGGGGTGTAAGACCCACCGTTTCGAAGCTAAGAAACAGGGTTACAATATTGGAGAAGGCCACTCAATCCAGTTCCTAGCACAACTAGGTCAAATGTGCCAAATACTAAACCAGATTCACCAAAACAGGTTTGCAAAACGCAGAAAACTGTAATCGATATAACTCAGTCCATACAAGTCCAAATGCCGAAATTCCAAAGGCATATGTTAGCTAAGACATCCAGTTACATTTCATCAGAAGACACCAACTTCAAAATCCAAACCAATTCCAGTCAAAACAGCAAAATACCAACGCAGTTTTCGCATTCTGATCAAAGCAGAACAGCTACAGTAATTTCGTCATAACTCACTCTACACTAATCCAAATGCCCTGAAATTTTACAGGAACCTTATACACATCAATACCTACAACTTTCATGTTTTGAGAAAAGTCCAATTCGGCCTCTAACCCTATGATCCAAAACCGGACAGAATTGGGATTTTATAAACCCTAACTTTCCATTTTTCCATCCAAATCCATAATTGATTGCATTTATCAACAATTCACACCTACTAGAGTTATTATAGTCCATTGCCAATCATCATACAAGGCCACAACATCCCATTCATTTTAAACCAGAAAATTCATCATAAAATGGAAAACTTCACCAAAACTCTTCAACCCTTACTAGCACTAGAACCCTTACTAGCACTAGAGGTGTTGGACACTTAGCTCTTCAAACAAACTTCACTACAACCCTTACTAGCACTAGAAGATAGGATTTTATGGAGTGAAATCTAGTCTAAGCTTTTGTTTATAGAAGATTGAAGCTTATGGAAGCTTGAAAGTTGGTGGAATTTCCTTCTTCTTTGCAAGGAGAGAGCCGGCCACAAGGAAGAGAAAAATGGTGAATTTTGGGCATTTTTTTTTTATTTACTCCTTTGGTCAAAAAAGTCAAGAAAGTAAATAGTAATTCTTAAAGTCCAACCAATAGGAAAGTGACACTTGTCACCTCCATTAATGCCTTCTTATCTTTCTTTTCTCTCTCACATCAATCACGTCACACACACTACTTATCTCTTAACACCCGATAAATTTTACACAGTATCCGAAACTTAACCTTATTGGCCGAATTTTTCCGAACTTTTCGCACTAGTGGGTCCCATATCCGATATACGTTCGTAATTTCTCAAAAACTAACTAATACTAGAAAAATCATCTAAAAACTATATTTACTCATAAAAATTATCTGGGGAACTTTTCTAATAAGAAAATGTGGAAAAGCGGTGATAAATAATCTCCACTGAAACTTTCTAATATTGCAACACTAGAGGTTTGCTAATCATTCAAACTTACTAACCTATGTCAAGGCACACACTAGATTACCGAATATAAATTATAGCTTGAACCTTATAATCATAATACGTAAACTAGGATTTTCCAACTTAACCGAATTAGGGTTTCCTTCCTAGCCATAAAACCCTATTTTCCAAACCAAATATCAAATAACCCTAATATCGACTTACGATCGGACTGGGGCCTCACATATTCTTGTCTTTCCAGATAATTCTTTAAAAAATAAATAAATTCACATATCAAACTCTAATTAGGTCAAGGAGCTTCAATTCAATCTTGTCCGCCTCCGCCTCCGCCGACTTCTTTCTTCTTCCTCACCTTAGTGGCTGCGTCCCTAATTCCCTATTCCTTATCCTCATTCCTCACCTCAATCGCTAATTCCAATTTCAAATCAAACCCATTTGGGTTGCTAACTCCAGCAGTCCAGCGTCCAGCCATTTGTTGTCAAATCAAACCCATTTGGATTGTGCAGTCAGTGCAGCCTTGCGACGAGTGGAAGCTTGGATCTTGAAGCAGGTGCGGTTGTGCAGCAGGTAAGATGTTATCCTTAAGTAACTACCCTTTCTTTTTCTGTTTCGTTTGCATTTAATTAGCACTCCTAGAATGGTAGATGACAATCTAATGGTTAAGTTCTTCTCTCCCCTTCTGTATTTCTTAATACTACTTCACAAGAAGAAAGGCTTATTTTCCTAGTACTAGAACGAAAATTAGTGCCATCCCGAGAATGGCTGCAATTCTTCACTAAGACACAAAAATGCGTATAGATTGCTGCTAAAGTGATTCATCTGATGTTGAAAGATATATGAAGTTTTATGGCACTATATATATATTTTTTAAATAAAGATCATTTGTATTCATTGGTTTATTAATATGTTTGAGGTTGAATGTGTCATTTCCTTCGTCTTTGGTTTTGTCTGAATTTTGCTGGAGTTATCAGAGAAGCAAAACGACTACAGCGTGTTTCCTATGCATGCCAAATGATATTAAAAAAAATCTGGTTAATAAATAGTCTACTTGCTCAAACAACACGCCCAAGCTACATTTCAATACTCTTAAACATCTAAATTGAAATTATTTAAGTAAATTACCAGCTTGAGTATATATATTCACTGGCTAGAATATACCTTGTTTGCAATTTTGTAAGTGATTTTATCATGAAAAGGAAGACCATGCAACATGCTTGTATCCCCTGGCAATTGCATTGCCTTTCTTTCAACCTCCATATGAACCTGATGCAATTTAGGACCTCTTCATGTGAGTATCAGTCAATATAACATGCAGTATGAAAACTGAAAACAAGATGATAAGGTATCTACCCCAAATAGGAAAAGCAAGTTATTCGGCAGATTATTAGCTATAACCAGCAAAATTTGCCACTTTACTACATTTAGCACTAGTCATGTTAAGTAGACATCTTCTCAACTACTAGGAGTGAGTCTGTTTGCAAGCAGAAGAATTCTACAAGAAGTACTTGAAAGAGCTTTGATTTCAGGAATAGCACTTTATTAATGTCAAAAATTAAATATACAGAAAAGGCACTAAACCATGAAATTCTTAATTAATATCTATCTCCTCCTTTAACTAAAAGATAAAAGCACTAGTTTTAAATAAATCTACCATCTAGAATGTTCTAAAGTACAATTAAAGACTGCCTCCAAAAAACTAAATACTTATTTCTCTAAGTTGCGGTAAAGACAGTAGTGTGCAAAACAAAAAAAAATGGAGCTAGTTGATATGATGTATATCAGAATAAAAACAAGGCAAAACTGGTGTTCAGTATCCAACTGCTTTCACATAGCTTATAATGTGTCTAGAGATTTCGATATACTTGAATTTTTAATATTTGCATTATTAGACATTTTTAGACATTCTCAGCTGCATCTCTTTGTGACTCTTCTGACTTCCCTGCAGCGGCTAGCCTCTCTGCTCCTAATCTCTCTTCCATGAACCTTAGCTAATTTTTTGATAACTCTGGAAAGGACATTTTTCATTCATCATCTTATTAAAATGAGAGTTCAGATTCCACAACCAATTTTTACTTCATACTTCCATTAGTTCTTTCGTTAATAAATTTCTTCAAGAAATGTATTCTCTGTTAAAAGGCTTCTATTAACTGATATAAAAGGAAAAATCATTCAATTAGCTTTTAATCTCTGGTTAAATTCATGTTATTGATACAAAATTAGTTTATTACTTATTGTTATTGTTATTGTTATTATTATTTTGCAGAAATTGAAGGCAGCAAAAGAGATTCTACTTCCCATAAAATGAATGTGATAATTGGAAAGGTACATTGTTTGTATTTAACACTTCGATTCCTCTTCAAATATCTTGTTTTAGATTTTACCACTACTATTTTATTACTTCAATTATTTTTTTTTGATAGGGCCTGCAGTTGAAATTGGAAAGTTGGAAAGGATTATCGTGGAATGGACAAGAAGTTGTTGTTTTACTGCTTTAATTGCAAAATTTGTTTCACTTTTTTAAGTATGGTTATTTCTTGACAATTGACATTGCCTGTTGAAGACATTCACTTGAATGTTGAGTTGTTGACACTTTGTCTTTGTTTTTTCTATTTGTGTGACTTGGTGGATATTGGTTGTTTGACTTATCTTTGAATTTGGATGCTGGTTTTGATGTTAAAATATGTATGGATGAATTTGGATATTGGTTGGCAACTTGACATAACGGCTGCAAAATTTTTGACAGTTTGATGCTTTGGCTTTAAATTGATATTTAAAGCTGGCTTGTCTTAGATTCTCAATCATATGGATGAGTTTGGACCCTAAACAGTGCTGTTCAATAATGTATGGCAGAGCTTGTATCTTCCATTTTCAAGATTGTATTAAGTCTATCCATTTTTGTGATGCATAGGCATTTTGTCTCGATGTAACTTTGCACATAAATTGTGATTTATACTTGAAGTTTTTGCATTTGCATTAGCTTGTCATTTCCCCGGCAAAATTTGTTAGAAAATGTCACTGACAAAGTGATTTGGTTCAGATAAAAGGCTGAATGAAGGAAAAATTCTGCTTAAGGATAGTAGATTGTTTGGTTCAGCAGGCTTTAAACGAGCACAATTTTAATGGTTCGAGCTCGACCGCAATTCTAGCAATTTCGAACACGAGCTCGATCCTCACGAATTTCTTACGGATCGAATTCGAGCATGTAAAAATAATATTCGTCGATCTCGAGCTCGATCTCGAGCCTTAAGCACTTTGTCGAACTCGAACTCGATCAAACTAGTATTCGAGCTCGATTCGATTCGTTGACACCCCTACCAAGGACAAAACTAAAAAAGACAGCTAAAATCCAGTAAACACTTTATTTGATCTTTCAGTACTTTCACTGCCATGTTGGTTATCTGCATTGTGCTATCAATGGAATATTAGAATCCATTGCTCCAATATCTTTTGATAGAGCAATGCATTCTAATATTGTTTAGCAGAACTTGTATAATGATATTATTGATGGCAGTTTGTATGAACTATTTGTTTGACAAAATATTAACACTTATTTCTCAAATAGCTTTTGATAGAGCAATACATGCTAATATGTATAAATTGTTGGCTGGATGAATGATTGTAGAGCAAATAACTGTTGCATCTATTATTATCTTTCACTATAATTTCAGTGACTTCCACTTTTATTTCCTTTGCCTCACAACAACCCAAATTTCTACACATATAAAATACACTTATACAATAATTTTTCTCCCAAATTTTTTTAGATATATTATTAACAGTTTTGGGTAATGGCTGTACTGTGCATAGTGTGAGAACCCGTAAATTCCTCTTAATAATTTTCCTAGGGTTTATCCCCTTTAATGGCATGTTTTCTGCATTTTCTGGCTAGAAATATTTTCTTGGGGAAATTTTATGAGCAATTATAGTTTTTAGATAATTTTTCTAGTATTGGAGAGTTTTTAGAAAATTAAGAATATATATTGGATGTGGGACCCACTAGTGCGAAAAGTTCGGAAAAATTCGGCCAATAAGGTTAAGTTTCGGATACAGTGAAAAATTTATCGGGTGGTAAGAGATAAGTAGAGAGTGAGATTTGATTGATGAGAGAGAGAAAAGAAAGGATAGGAATGCATTTATGAGTGTGACAAGTGTCACTCTACCATTGGGTTTGACTTAAGAAACACTATTCATCCTTTTGAATATTTTTGACTAAGTGTTAAATACTTCAAAAAAATCACAAAAATTCACCATTTTCTTCCTTGTGTTGGCCGGCCCTCTCTCTCTCAAAGAAGAAGAAATTTTCCCAACTTTCAAGCTTCCATATCACTCAATCTTCCACAAACAAGAGTTTAGGTTTGATTTCATTCCATAAAATCCTTTCTTTTGGTGATAGTGAGTGCTCTAGTGAAGTTTGTTTGAAGCTCTAAGGTGGCCATCATCCCTCTCTCTCTTGTTACTTGGTAAGTGACGCTTGAACCCCCTACTACACCTAATGATGGTTATAGTATGCTTAGAAGTGGCTTGAGTGTTGGAATATATGATTTATTTCTTGGTTTGGCTTGATTTGGTGAAGTTTTCCATTTTATGATGAATTTTCTGGTTTCATATGATTTTGATGTTGTGGACTAGTATGATGGTTGGTAATAAGGGGCTTTGGCTTTAGTAGGTGTGAATTGTTGTGAAATGCAATCAATTTTGGATTTGAATGGAATTGTGAAAAGTTAGGGTTCATGAACCCCTAATCTGCCCGAAATTTTAGGTCATAGCTAGAGGCCGAATTGGACTTTGTTCAAAACATGAAAGTTGTAGGTATTGATGAGTTTAGTGTGCCTGCAAAATTTCAGGGCAATTGGACTAGTGTAGAGTGAGTTATGCCGTTGTTACTGTTGCTGTTTTTGGTGCACAGAATGTCCGAACTGCGATAGTAATTGCCTGTTTTGACTGGAATTGGTTTGGCTTTTGAAGTTGGTGTCTTCTGAGGAAATGTATCTGGATGTCTTAGCTAACTTATGCCTTTGGAATTTCGGCATTTGGACCTGTGTAGGCTGAGATTGACGTATTACAGTTTTGTGTGTTTTGCAAACCTGTTTTGGTAATTCTGGTTTGGTATTGGGCACTTTTGACCTAGTTGTGCTAGGATTTGGACTGAGAGGCCTTCTACATTGTTGTAGCTCTGTTTCTTGGCTTCGAAATGGTGGGTCTTACACCCCCATCCGACATTTGTAGTGAGAGTTGTGCCATTACCGCATTATGAGGTCAAATCCGGTTTTTTTATCAAGGCTTAGGTTAAAGCCCTTTCTTAATTTCTGGTTTGCTTTCATGCTTGTATATGTTTATAGAACCTTAATGGGGTTGTGAATTGGTGTTGTTTATGGCTCGGTATGGTTTCTTGTTTTATGATATTGTGAGCCTATGGAACGGCTCTTGACATGAAATGCTTATATGTGTGTTGTTGAGTTGTGGTTGAAGAAAAATAATGAAGCCTTATTGCTGGAAAATTTGGTAAACACAAAGGGCATGCTGCCCGAATTTCTAGGCCGTTTGGTTCTTTTAAGTTGGATTTGCCTTTTGGTAGAAATGAAAGGGCTTTTGGGTTGTTTGCGCCTAGGTCTTCATGCTACCTTTTCGTTTCCAAGGGAATCGTGTTTTTGCATTCTTGCACTAGTATTTATTTGGCAAGGCGTACGACGTGTAGTCGAGCCTCACATGTGCATTCTGTTTACTCGATTCTGGAAGTAAAACCTTCAATTGGTTTATTTTGGTTATTTTAGGGTTTCTTGGCGATTAAGGCCAATCTGAAGTGAAAACTTTTGAAGTTGAGCCGGTGAGTGTACCACTCCCCTCCATTGCTATTTAACTTGATTTCTGCTCTGCAAATCTGTTTATTTGTTCGAGACGAGGGTGTACTTTATCACACTCGTTCTCTAGTCTGCTCATATGCCAATTTACTATGCAAAATTTGAATCTGTTATCTGTGTCTGCATCTGTTCGGATTTCTGTTCGGATTTCTATGACCTATGAGCTCAATCCTGTGGCTAAGTTATTCGAGTCGGGCCGGCAAGGGCCTGGACGATTAGATAACGAACCACGGTAGTCTGTTCGGGGATTTTGGGTATTGAGACCCTTGATTCCGGGTATACTCGAGTATTACCATTTTGTTCGTTTGAGGTGAGCGGGCCCGGTAAAGGGGTGTTTGGTGGATGGAATTCGGTGATAAGAGGGGTCTACGGACGCATTGGTTCTATATACGTTGACAGAGAGTCAACCGGTTTGGATCAAGTATTGCGCTGGAAATTTGGCTCCTGAGAGCCACCCGTATCCTTCTGATTTGAATCATTGGTTCCTTTGCTTTACATCTGGCATGTGTATCTGATTTGTTACATGTGAAATGCCATGATTTTTCTGCTATATGTTTGGTACCTCATTGAGCGCAAGCTCACCCCGTTCTGTTCCTTTTGTTTTCCTTACAGGAAAATAAACCCTTTTGGTCTGGATTTGACAAATGGCTGCCAAATTGAGCTAGTTGAACATATCTTTTGTATAGCTCATGTATTAAAACCCTAAGTGTACTTTTGGGGCGTTTTCTCTTTTGATTTGGCAAACCGTGTATATGTAATATCTTTTGAAAGCTTTTGTATGTTATTTTGATTTGTAAACGCTAAAGATCAGATGTAAATGTTTGTTAGCTATTTCGGTTGGGTTCTGACGGGTCGGTTACTATTCATGGCCGGCTCCGGATGTCATCTCATTTTATCTTGGGTTGTTTTACTATTTTGATTTGTTTACGCGAGTTTGTAAGTTCCGGATTGAAGCGGATAGCTCTAATCTGATCCGTAGTCCTGGCGAGAGCTGGGCAGGCAGTCCGCTAACCCCTTTGGTTCGCCTTAGGGGAAAGTGGGGCTGTTACACATAGCCAGCCTTATTCTAGTTTATAAGGAATGATTGATTATCTTGACGTGTTACTAAAAATTATTGCTTTTGTAATAGGTAGCAGCATAAACTGTTTAGACAAACCACTGTCAGGTTTATATATTCTCGAGAAGACATCCCAAGGTACCTATTCTCGCCCAAAGGTGTAGTCCTGCTATAGACAGCAGGTGTTTTGAGATCGGGACCTTTTATTTTGGAAATAGTCCTCCAAGAGCCGGTAGAGTTGTTATGCATACGGGTACCATATTGCACCAATTCCTGTAAAGAAAAAAGGGGAGGCACATAACACAGATCTTGATTCGGGCTAGATGTTAAGAGTGTTAACTGAACTCCTCAAACTTGATCCTTCTTCATCTGCAATTTCCCAAGAGTGACATGATTGAGTTCATTTGTAATTTTTGTTCTTGTCCCTGGGAATGCGCTGTTTTGATGTGCCCAATTCTCATGAAGCAAATCTTTATCATTAGTTTAGGAATTCCTTGCTTTGCTTCAACTTTGTTTAGATTTGGATAAGTTTGTGGGTTGGTATTCAGGTAAGAGAAATTAAACAAACACAACAACCTGATGCTTAAGGCTAACAAGTGGCACTAGTGATTGTACGGAAGGCCCTATTCTTTTTTGTAAGAGTAACTGATTTTGAACAAAGAGCTTTAAAAGTTAAAGAGTTAACAACCCTTAAATTTGGAAATGAACTTGAAATTACATAACTATTTGAAGAATGAGTGCAAAAAAGATCCTTAAGGATTTCAAAGAGCTGTAGGGTTGAGACAAGATAGGCACAACAAGCGAGCTAAAACTTGTCGAATGCCAATAGAGTAGAGACTTAACATGTATGCCCAAGACATCATGTCAATTTTATAAGGACACACTACAGAAAGCAAATGCAACTTGTGCCATACATACCTCAGATAAAGCTCAGATAGGGAAACGGCATGCAAAATGTGAAACAAGTAAATGTTAACTGAATGTGCAAATTCAAGAAGATAAAAAGTGCAAAATTTATTCACAACACCGCCCAACAACACGTCTGAAAAGAGGAATTGCTAAGAAGCTTAATAAATTCAATAGTGCCAAACCTCCAAAACTGTAAAAATGCTTCATTTACTACAAATATAGTTCATCAATATAATCTTCATAGTTTCCAACATCTCCTCCTTTCAACATAGAGGTTTCTCTTCTTCTTCAAACCCCCAATAGGCGCCTCAATTTTAAATGGCCAGAGAAAATTGTTCGCCTCTTTGAAATGGGTTCCAATTGTCAGGATCACTATTAAACAGTCTCAATCCTCATTATCCTATTTTATTTTTATAGATAATTTTTCATATTATGTCCAAACTCCATTTTAACAAGACCATTTGAATTAGGCGTGAGGAGATGGTCTATTTGTAAGAAAAAGTTAGATAGAAGAACAAAATTTAGGTTTCACGTTATCCTCATATTGATCTATCTTGAATTCACAGTATTGGTGATTTATGACTTGCACTGATAATACTACTACAAAATGTACAAGGTGCCATTTTAGGATGGTGTTGGGAGGGATATAAACACAAGCATAACCTGAGGGAGGAGAATGGGAGAAATAGGATCCGATCTTCCTTCTTGCTAGCTTATTAAAACCTAAAGAGTTTACAATTCCCCTTTGACATTATTTCAAACTTATATTTGAGACTAAAAATAATAAATTACGTACATTATAGTGCTTAAAGATACACACTTAGCAACTCATACTGCATGTATAGGGCTAATCCAGTGGAACTTATAATGTACCTATTATATTACTCAAATACACAGCTCAAACTGCATCAAAGGGGCCAATCCAAAGGAAACTCACAATGTAACCATTGTCTCCTAAAACAAATATGGAATCCACAAGCATTGCCTTTATTTCAATTCAGCGTGGACAGGTGAATACATCACCAAGGTGCCCATATACAACTTTGCATATTCGTGCTAGATTTAAAGCCACTTTAAGAATTTCTCTTGGAATGGTAGGAGGCCTTAAGCATTCCTCGTTCATATCTTTCCAAGGATTCTCAGCCATGTCTTCAAACTTCTTCAGTGCCTCTTTCTCAGATACATTGCAATCCGTCATGTAGCATTCTATCCCTATGCCACTACCCCTTTCCTTGTCGAAATTGAAATATGAAGAGATTTAATAGATTAAACTTTTCATGTACATAAAAGGTAAAAACTTGAAAAAGAAAATTTACCTAAAACTTTTAAAAATGCCTTAACCTCAAAACAAAATAGTACTAGCACTTGATAAAGCAGTAACTATTCAAGCAATGTACAAGCCTAAATGCATATGCATGCATAAACGTGAAATCTTGTGCATTGCATTTCCTAATTAAATACATGTGCATGCATATTGACATGAAAACAAGTGTGATCATGACATGATGGTATAGGAAGGAGTTTTTTATTTTAAGAAATTTTTTGAGCTGGCGTAACCTAATTATTGTATACCAAATTGAATGCCACTACAAATTCAAACCTCGTAACTATAAACATCATTAATTTATCGGTTATATGTGTTCACAGCAAAAAAGGTTTTAGGATTAGTTGGGATCCAGTTAATAACATCCTCTGAGGCACTATCCATGCCCAAGAAAGTTGCTACTACCGACAAATAGTATGCGCCTGTGATTAGACCAATGCTCACGTAATCTGCAAACAATGGCAATTTGTTTGTAAGAAACCACTTTGACCGAGTGGAACTTGTCTTAATATAATGCTTCCACTAATTAAAGCCAGTGAATGCATGGAAACATTGATTAAAAATGTTAGATCAAGTCATTGGAATTTTTATTGAAAAGTATAAAAGACAATTATTATGCAGGTTTATCAAACACCAATGTATTAAACTCTCTAGCATAATTCTCTAGCATAATGTTAGATCAAGTAAAAGAACTTTGCTATGTTTGCTCAACTAATTATATAATAGATTTGGTAGATTGATATCAAATTCAAGTTGCAAAATAGCACAGTTCAATAAATTAGCGACTTGATACCATACTTCTTGGATGTACTTGTCGAATACATTCTTTGTGTTGACCTTGGTCCCTAACTTTTGATGTTTACAAAATGATGGATAATACTAATATCTCTTCAAGAAATATTTTCAGTTGTGAAGCAAATCAGATTCAAAGATCAAGTGCAATTGAAAGGGACAAAGGATGCTGAAAGCTGTCGGACGCTTGGATCGGACGTCCGATAATCATTGCGTAACTTCGGACGCATGAAGAACCCACCACCGGACGTCCGAAGGAAATAAGACATTCCCCCTGGATCACTAACCTCGATCGGACGCAAGCATCGAACGTCCGATAGGATCCTTCAAAGTCGACGAAACCATCAGACGCTGAATATGTCTCCACCGGACGTCCGATAGAAACAAGATGATTTCTCAAATCTCTTTGTTTACTGTCGGACGCACAAAGAGCTTGCACCGGACGTCCGATAGAATTGAAGAAAATTTCTCAAACTCACTGCCTGCTGTCGGACGCAAAAAACAGGAGTACCGGACGTCCAATACTCCAATAGCTAGTTGACTGTTCAGCTACTTTCTATCCGTTGGAAGCATTAATGAAGCACTTTGTTAGTCTCCTCTAAATAGAGTATGGTCAGAATTTTCAAACAACTTTTGCACACTAGAAATACAAAAGATCTAGAATAGTTTTAGTGAGAAAATACTCTCCAAAGAAGATTTGTAGTCTTAATGGGGTGAGATTCATTGTAAGCTTTTCATTTGTGAGTGAATACTTCATGAGTGTAGCTCTGTGAGGGTTGTCCTGAGGGATAGTAAAACTTTCTAACTTGACCGAGTGGGGTTCGGGGCAAAGAGGAGGTGAATCTTCATTTGTACACAAGAGTGATTGTAATTCATCAACTTGAAGAAGCTTGTTTGAATTAATCTACAAGCTTAAGAGGAGTTGGGTAGTTAATTGGTTTGCAATTCTTTCCTTTTTATTTACTTATTGTTACGTTTGTGATCTTTACATTGTTTATCTCTTCCACTTGGTTGTCTTCGATCCTTACACTTTGTTTTTCAGCTAAATCTTCCTCAAGTTCCTTATGCAAATTTAGAAGTGTCATATAGAAGCCTTCAAGTAGTCTGACAATTGATCTTATTCCACTGCTCCCGGACTCAAGCCTGGATGGTTACTATAGGCTAATCGCCCAGGAAGCTTTCATGGCCAAAATTAGATCCTAAAAATTAAGTGGCTCACAAAACATCACGTCATCAAATTAAAGAAAAAAAAACATATTAGCCGCATATTGTCCTAGCTCTTTGCGACATCATCTCCATTAAGTTAATGTAAAACAAAGAAATGAGGGAAGGAATTTGACTTTTACTATTAAGTACACATTTCAAGTTTCAACTGGATTTATAATTTTGAAATTGAAAATTTTAAACCAAAAAATTGGAAAGAGGAATTCAACTTTTAAATTTTGAATCCTAAAGGATGAAATTGGAAATTTTCTATTCAAAATTAGGCAATTCAAAATCATTCACTAATTCTCCCAACCTTTCTTTCCTTCCTCCTCCTCCATCTTCTTCTTTTGACTCTTTCTCTCTCTCTACACTTCACTTTAATCAAAAGCAAAAACTTGGGTACACTTGGTATGTGGCTCCACTTATGGACTAAGTGGTCTAAAATTTACCACTTCATCACTTACAAAATCAATAATCATGGATTAGATTTCGCAACAGATCTTCTGTCCCACTATCTATGCCACTCTAGGTCCCACTTTTTATTATACTACTATTTCTTCTTCACAAATATCATATCTTAGTTCTTTTTTATTTCCTTAAAATTCAATAACTATTAACTGAGTAATACAAAAAGTGTAACAAATTCAAAAAATCAAAATGCATAAAAAATGAGATTTTTTATGAATTTTTTGCTATTTTTTTTTAATTTTGTATTATATATTACTTTTTAAAACTACTCAATTAACAGTTATTGGATCATAAGGAAGCAAAATAGAACTAAAATATGATGTTTGTGGAGAAGAAATAGCAATATAATAAAAATGGGATATAGAGTAGCACAGAGGGTGGGATAGAAGATCCATTGCAACCAATTGATTATTCCTTTTTATTTCTTTTTTTATACTTCTTTTTTATTCTAATAAGCACACTCCATCATAAAACACATGAAAGGACTTTTTTGTCCCAATACTAAAGGTAAGTCAAACTCTATTTTTCCCTATTCATAGGCACTTTTAACAAGTGACATGTTATTCAAAATTAGTGACTAAGATATATCCTATATGTGTGCATATACAATAATATATTTATTTGTAATTTTTTCTTCAAAATTATTTTTAATCTATGAAAATTAATTTGTTGAACATGAAAATTAATTTCTTGAAGAATTTGATCAACAGAAGTTCAAATTTCTAAAACTAATAAAAAAGATAGTTTTTTGGCTAAATGCACTAAACCCTCCTAACATTTGGTGCCTTTTACATTTCCATTCCAATATTATTTGTGTTACACTTTCCCTCCTTGACTAACGGCTAGCATTAATGATCGATAAAAAGACATAAATACTGTTAGATTAGTAATTAGTAGAAAAAATGCTGAAAAGGGAATACAATTTTTTTGATTCCTGAAAAGTATCCTTAAAAATGAGATTCAACCTCTTGAAGAAATCTAATACACTTGGAATCTATCATAAATCCCCTCTAATAATATTCATTAGCCCATACCTTGAATAGTAGCAAGGTGTTGGAAATTATTGAATTTCAAACATGCTCATAGTTATCTTAATAAAAGTGGAATAGTATGGCCCTCTATTATGTGTTAGTGCCATGTCATACTTATCATATTTATCTTTTGATGATGTGGCAGTCCCATGTCATCAAGGGTCTATTATGATGATATGGCAATACATGTCAACAATCAATGCTCAAAGGGCAATTATGTAACTTCATACCAAACCTATTTCTTAATGATATTTGAATAGTAGTCCATGCCCTTTTATGAATTAGCTAAAACTTATATCCTTTTTATAAATTTGCATTCTTTCTAAAATCATTTTCCAAATTTTCCCTAATATATATGGTACAGTTTTGTCCCAAATTTATGTACATCTTCATCTCACACCAGTCAAATTTGCCATTTTTGTAGCATTAACCGTTATGTAAGATGGTAAACAAAGGTGGAGAAAGGTATAGATTGTAAGCATTAAGAAAAAATCTGATTTCCCAAATTTTTCAAGAAAGATGCTCTAATGCAAAGTTAGCAACCATTATGGAGGACATTTAGATACTTAGCTCAATAATTCATAGATGTTTCTTCTCTTTTGTTCATAGAATAGAACGGTCTCATGAATAGAATAACAAATTATTCATCTAACACCATGGAAGATGAGGAATGGCTTTATGCCTTCCAGGCAATGTGTACTATTGCAACAATAGTTACATGAAATCATTAGCTGACTTTGACACCAAAAAAAAAAATCATCCTGTAAGAAAGTAAATGCGTCTCACTTCTAGACAATGCACATTTTCTTCTCAAATGTTCCCAATCAATTTCACGTTCTGAGGGCTGATCCATTGCAAAAATTTATTTTGTCACTAGGGGACTAGATTCAATTGTATTAGTACATTTTTATCTCAAATGTATTTTGATGTGACCTTTTTATGCCTCATGAGGTTGTTTAAAGTCACGAATCTCCCATACTTATTGCTGGCTGACTGCTGAATGCTGAAGAAGTTACCAACCTATGAGTTCTATGTGTGGTAGGTTTTGGACACAGAGAGGCTGTAGACGATGTGGGATTTGATTCTTCTTACTGGGTTCAAGCCAATGAAATTAAGTCAGTGATTGATGGGAAGATGGTCAGAAGAACAAAGAAAAAATAAAAATTTGTGGGAAGCCAATGTTTTTGTATTTATCTATATGGGATGCTAGCTATGTTGACAAAGGTAAGGTGGACATGGCCTTTTTAGGATCTTTTTTGTGCTTCAAATATCTGCTATTTTAAAGATGTTTATGTTATTATGTATCAATGAAAAATGTAGTTTCAAAATATTGATATGGCTTTCAACTGGCCAGTTCACTTTTACATTTTCAGAAAGCTTTATTTAATTGTTAATGCCATAAAAATAAAAGGTGAGATTTGTCTTTCATTACATGTAATAAGGTTAAGTGATTCAATGTAATGTGATTATTTTTGCATTTGATTGATTTGAATAATTGATGATGACAAAAACCAAATGGTTGTTTTGGTTTTTTGGTTTTGTACTTATTTCTGAATGATTAGGTTCTCTATGTGGGTTCAAAAAGTTAGAAATTGTTTGCATATGCAACATCATTTACTATGCAATTTATCAATTCCAGTCCTCCTGTTCAATTGTGTGGTCACGATGAGCATAACGTAACTTTATTTTATTTTCTTGGTTTTGCTCTCTATTTGGCAAATAATGAAAGACAATAAGGTTTCGTGATTCAATGTAATGTGATTCTTTTTGCATTTGATTGATTTGAATAATTGATGATGACAAAAGCCAAATGGCTGTTATTTTGGTTGTTTGGTTTTGTACTTATTTCTGAATGATTGGGTTCTCTATGTGGGTTCAAAAAGTTAGAAATTGTTTGCATATGCAACATCATTTACTATGCAATTTATCAATTCCAGTCCTCCTGTTCAATAGTGTGGTCACGATGAGCATAACGTAACTTTATTTTATTTTCTTGGTTTTGTTCTCTATTTGACATTGGATTCTATTTTGATCGTTTAGGACAGTCTATCTCAGCAAGTACTTATCATCTGTAAAGTTCGTCGAGGTAAGTAAATAGTTGTGTAAATTGGTTAATCAAATCTAGTCATATTTGTTACTGATTTCGTAAGCTCCACCATTACTATCAGTAATCAATGTTCTAATAATATTCTTATTGAATGAGTCTAAAACCCATATATGACATGATTGACTTTAGTGTTGTGTTCGCTTGATAATATGTTCATATAATGTGATGTCAGTTTTAATTTAATTGACCCATTCAACTTCTTACATGAAAATTATGAATGAAACATGGCAAAAGAGTAAAATTAGGGTCTTGTCAAAAAAATATGGTATTCTATCAATCTCTTTTATCTCATTAGCCATACAATAAAAGAGGGCCAACATTGTTTTTGACAAAGAAATAAAAAAAATTCATTAGAATAGGGAGGATTGGTGTAAAGTGATAAGGTGAGAGGGACTGTAAGTGGGAGGTTTTGATTCAAGACCTCCCCTTTACAAGCATGCAAAAAAAGTACACTACAAGCAAGAATGCATTCAAAGCAATTAGAGAAAAACAATGGTAAAGTTGTGAAAGAAAGTGCTAAAATTTCTTTAAACAAGACATTTGATCATAGTGGAAAGAAGAGAACATAAGTAATAATAGATCTGAAGATAAGTACTCGTTAATTTGAGCGTGGAAAAATGAAGGCGGAGAAGGAAAGTTAAAACTACAGAGGTTGTATATATGGATTTGTCAAATATGGACTTCAATACATGTTATGCATATATATATATATATGTGTGTGTATGTGTGTGTGTATGATTCTAGTATTTGAATCCTTAAGCTTTAATTTGGGAAGGAAACTACCAACTTTTCAGCGTAAATTTAGGATAACACTCAAGTAGCATTTTTTTTTAAAATTTTTAAAATTTTAGTATAAATTCTAGGGAAAGTTCAAAGAAATAAATAGGACTATGATGATTTTTCAATCAGGTTGTGAGTGGTGTCATATTATTTGTTGGGACTGTCATTTTATTCTACATTAATAATGAATTAATCGTGTTAACTCGTGGGTTGATTCACTACACCCCATTTTATGATTAATAATTGACACAAATTCACATGTTGATAATGAGACATTAGTCTATTGGCTAAGGTTAAAATCCCAGGTATTAGAGGTCCTGACTTCAAATCCTCTTGCGCCTTTCGCATTTCTTAAGTTCCACCCCTCCCTTACTAGAAAAAATTTAAAAACAAAAAAGTATTCATGATGCATTTGTAAGTTGGGTAAAATATTGCCATCCTTCCATTGTCATTGAAGTTAGAATGTTGAGCTTTGCAGGTCAATTGCAATGTCTAGAATCTGTGACGACCCCACCTCCCCCTAGGGCGAACCCAAGGATTTGACGAATCGCTTGTCCAACTCTCGTCAGGACTCACTCTCTCTCTACTTCAAGAAAACAAATTACAACTTCAAAAGTAAGTGAAACAATAGTTCCCAGACTTAGAATGTATATCCATACACATGTCTATCTCAAATGTATATACATACTCAGATCTAACAAAAATTCAAGTTCTAGTTGAACTTCAAAACCCTGGACGAGCATTAGCGTGAGTATAATTACAAAAGTAAAAAAAAACCTAAACAACACCAGCCTGTCCCAGCCTCATGTCTATGCTCGCACATCCTGTAAGGAAAACAAAACTAATAGGGTAAGTCAAAACTCAGTGAGGTTCCAAACATCATGCAAGAATCAAGTAGCAAGTTGACATTATATAAAAACTTGAAATATCAAAGTAGAGAGCATAAACATTCATAAAAATGAGCAGTAACACTTCAAGTAACAAATTAAATAGATATCCAACATTTTCAAGTATAAGGATACAGTCGCTTTTGCGAGCTAACTCGGCCATATCTTTACCAAGTAATAGTTGACACTCCGTCAACTTTCAAGTAGAGTAACCAGTCTAGTTGCGTGCCATTTAACTCCAATCTCCATCCATCATCCAATCCCCCTACCGGGCCAGAACTCCAATATAAATAGTGGTGGTAATACTCGAGCATACCAATTAGTCGAGAAGATAACGCTCCACTCGACAAAACAGTAAACCTAGGGTTCGTTATTTAATTGACCAGGCCCTTGCCAGCTCGATTCAATTAACTAACCACAGGGTTTTTGGAATTCCAGACAGTATTCAAGTGCGATAAAGTACACCCTTGCCTGACCAAACAAGTCAAGTACTATCCAATCACATTAGCAAAGCATTTCATTCAAGTATCAAGTTCAATTATGCACTTGGAAACACTCACCAATAATTTACTGCTTTTCAAAACCAAGGTCAGGTTTAACTCCTTGGCTAGAGTCAAAATCTGCGATTAAATATCATATAACAACTTGCAATCAATTAGGATTTCAAAATATAGGAGTTTCGTTTAAAGAAAATCAAGTAAGTAGAACTCATTTAAATAGTACTCATTTTACTTATTAAACTTTAAAAAATTCATGCTCGCTCTTTTGGTTTCGATAAAAAAGCGGTTAAAACTTTTAAATTCGCAACTTGGTATAAGAAATTAGAAAATCTTGTTTAAAGTGGTCGCTACTTCCTCCTTATGAAATATATAAGTTTTGGCAAAAATTTCAGCTTATACATCCCTACTAAGGGGAACTCAAATACCCTAAGCAACCTAAGTTCAAATCAACCAAGAATCACCGCCCAAGTTCCGTTTCCGCTCGCTTGAACTTCAAGAAAAAAAATGGATAGCATTTCCTTTGTTTTTCCTTAATTTTCCAGCCATTTTCAAGGTAACAATTTCACCACAAAACAGCCCCAAATCAAACACATAATTATAGGAAACAAAGAGTTCTTATCTTAGGCCTTATAACCATCATAATTAGGTGTATGTCCAGCACAAAATCATCTTAATATCCAAACCAAAAAAATAAAAAATCCTAATTTGCCCAATTCCTAAACCAAGCTAGAAAATCACTAACAAAGTTAGATACCACTCAAATAAAGCCAAATTCACACACATGAGCTGGAACAATCATCATGGCAGGTTTACAACTCTATATGAAAGCTGAAAATACTCAATAAAAGCTGGAAATGATTACTAAAAGCTGGACATAACAGCCCACATACTACAACTACACAACCAGTCACAAATCCTACTAGAATCAAGCTAAAACTCCAACTGATTGCAAGATTAAGGGGATAAAATAACTTTCAGCCAAGAATACCTTAAATCCTCAAGCTGAGCAGCAAAAGACAGCCTGCTTTCTCCCAAAATAACTCCACTCCGGCCCACCTTTCTTGCTTGTAGCAACTTCCTATGACTTAGCTTTGGATTGGAGGTTGTTTTCCCACATTTTTTTGCTAAAAATCAAGGTGAAGATGAAGACAGCTTTTCTCCCTTTTTTCTCTCCTATCTCTTGTGAGAACCCGTAAAACCCTAATTATTTTCCTAGGGTTTATTTCCCCTTAATTGCATGTTTTCTGCATTTTCTGGCTTAGAACTATTTTCTTAGTGGATTTTATGAGTAATTATAGTTTTAAGATGATTTTTCTAGCATTGGTGAATTTTTAGAAAATTAAGAATATATATTGGATGTGGGACCCACTAGTGCGAAAAGTTTGGAAAAATTCGGCCAATAAGGTTAAGTTTCGGATACTGTTTAAAATTTATCGGGTGTGAAGAGATAAGTAGTGTGTGTGACGTGATTGATGTGAGAGAGAAAAGAAAGATAAGAATGCATTTATGGTGGTGACAAGTGTCACCTAGCCATTGGATTTGACATAAGAAACACTATTCACCTTTTGACATTTTTTTTGACTTTTGACCCAATTAAATAAATATCTCAAAAATTCACAAAATTCACCATTTTTCTCTCCTTGGTGGCCGGCTCTCTAAGTTCAAGAAGAAAGGAAATTTCTTCAACTCTCAAGCTTCCATTTCACTCAATCTTGCAAGAACAAAAGCCTACACTAGATTTCACTCCATAAAATCTTTCCTTCTAGTGCTTGTAAGTGTATTAGTGAAGTTATTTTGAAGCTCTAAGGTGGCCAACCTCTCTATCTCTCTTAATTTCTTGGTAAGTGATGCTTGAACACCCTACTACACCTAATGATGGTTATATTATGCTTAGAAGTGGCTTGAGTGTTGGATTATATGATTTATTTCTTGGTTTGGCTTGATTTGGTGAAGTTTTCCATTTTATGAGGAATTTTCTGGTTTCATATGATTTTGAAGTTGTGGACTAGTATGATGCTTGGTAATAAGGGGCTTTGGCTCTAGTAGGTGTGAATTGTTGTTAAATGCAATCAATTTTGGATTTGGAATGAAATGTGAAAAGTTAGGGTTCTTGAACCCCTATTCTGTCCGAAATTTTAGGTCATAGCTAGAGGCCGAATTGGACTTTGCTCAAAACATGAAAGTTGTAGGTATTGATGATTTTAGTGTGCCTGCAAAATTTCAGGGCAATTGGACTAGTGTAGAGTGAGTTATGCCGTTTTTTCTGTTGCTGTTTTGGTGCACAGAATGTCCGAACTGCGATAGTAATTGCCTGTTTTGACTGGAATTGGTTTGGATTTTGAAGTTGGTGTCTTCTGAGGAAATGTAGCTGGATGTCTTAGCTAACTTATGCCTTTGGAATTTCGGCATTTGGACCTGTGTAGGCTGAGATTGACGTATTACAGTTTTGTGTGTTTTGCAAATCTGTTTTGGTAATTCTGGTTTGGTATTTGGCACTTTTGACCTAGTTGTGCTAGGATTTGGACTGAGAGGCCTTCTACATTGTTGTAGCCCTGTTTCATAGCTTCGAAACGGTGGGTCTTACACCCCCAACCGATTATTGTAGTGAGAGTTGTGCCATTACCGCATTATGACGTCAAAACCGGTTTTCTTATCAAGGCCAACATTAAAGCCTTTCTTAATTTCTGGTTTGCTTTCATGCTTGTATATGTTTATAAAACCCTATTGGGGTTGTGAATTGGTGTTGTTTATGGCTCGGTATGGTTTCTTGTTTTATGATATTGTGAGCCTATGGAACGGCTCTTGACATGAAATGCTTATATGTGTGTTGTTGGGTTGTGATTGAAGAAAAATAATGAAGCCTTATGGCTGGAAAATTTGGTAAACACAAAGGGCATGCTGCCCGAATTTTTTTCTCGAGATTTAGAAAACTATATTCTCGACTTGAGTAAAGGTTAAGTATTTAACCCTTTAATTTCCATGCATGAAACCCTATTGGGCGATAATTGGTTTGACTTTATGACTCGTTATCGAGTTTTATGGTATTTGTTTACATGTTCTAGGGCGTGACGATAGCTCACGACATTCTCCTGACGGAAGTGCATGAAATAGCACTTAATTGATTGGTGAGTGTACTACTCACTTATGTGCTATTATATGGCTTTGATATTTGAACTTGAGATGTTGTATGTTAATGGATTGATGTGAGAGTGTACTTTATCACTCTCACTTATTGTTTCACATGTTATTGAAAAGTTATTGGAAAGTTATTGGAAAGTTATATGAACTGATATATGGAATGAAATACATGACTTGGTATCGATTGGACAAGTATCCAACGACTACAAATGTTATCATTGAGCTCAACCCCATTGGTAGTTGATTGAATCGAGCCGACAAGGGTTTGGTCGTGACAATTAATGAGCCTTGGGTAAAGTTATAAGGAATCTTGTAGTATGAGAGACTCTTGATTCCGGTATACTCGAGTAATACCACAGTGCAAGTGTTTGGAGTGCGGGCCCGGTAGGGGGATGTTTGGTGGAAGGAATGGGAGAGAAGAGGAGTCTACGGTTGGTTACTCTTCAACATTGACGGAGGGTCAATGAGGTTGGATCAAGAATGGAAGAGTGGAAATGGGCTCTTGAGAGCCGTCCGTATCCTTTTATCGATGTGTTTCATTCCTTAATTGTGTACTTGAAATGAAAGGTTATGCTATATGCTCTTAGTTGCTTACGTGGTAGTAACTCACTGGGCTTTAGCTCATCCCGTTCCATTTGTTTTCCTTACAGGGATATAATTACTTTTGGGACTGATTTGGATAGTCAATTGCCAAGTTGAGCTAGTGTAAATGGCATTTGTTTAGCTTGTCGAATGAAACCCTATTGTGTATTGGGTTCATTTTCTTTGATTGGCAAACCGAGTATGTATATTCATGATAGATGGTTTTTGGCATGACACTATGGTTGTAGAAGTTGAATTTCAATGTATATATATGCTTGGTTAATGTTTGGATGAACTTTGAATCGATTTAGCTTTCAAACGACAAAAGGAAAATTTTGAACGAAAAGACACTGGACTGAATCCGGCCAGGAATCCGGCCAGAAACTGGCCGGATTGCCGGCCGGATTGGGAAGGATTTTGGAAAAATTTTGGATTGCTCTCGGCCTTGTATCCGGCCGAGAATCCGGCCGCTAATCCGGCCGGATTCTGACGTGTCCTGCACTATTCATCTTCGGCGAAAAATTTTCTTTTTTTTATTTTGTGATTTTGACTTGTTTGCGTGATTGGTGAGTTCCGGAACGTTATAGAACGATGTAAACTGTACCGTAGTCCTGGCGAGAGCTGGGCAGGCAGTCCGCTAACCCCTTTGGTTCGCCTTAGGGGAAAGTGGGGCTGTCACAGGTGGTATCAGAGCCACGTCGCGTGGTCTCTGCGCGAAGTGAGACTGGGCCAAGTGGTGTTGTGGTCCTAATTTCATGAATATGTTTAAGTGCTCGTTTGAGCATAAGTTATGAACCTTGAAGTGTTATAGGTATTTAATCTTTCTCATGGTATTTAAGGACCCTAGATAAGTATGTCGGACAGGAATTTTGATTTGTAGATGGTTTACTCTTGGGACTGGCCAGCTCGAGATGTGAACTATCTTATTTCGGATTCTCGTGCCCGAGTACCCCAGAATTGAGGTGATGCAAGCTACTAGGTATTTGAACCCTGTGTTTTGGAAACAAGCCTTGTATTTTGGACACGTGAACAGGCTTTGTCTGACTAAAATGAGCACAAGAGATCAATGGACATCTAGTTTGGATAGTAAGTGACGTGAGAGACCAGACGGGCTGGTACTGGGATGACTTTTCGACTGTATATGACTAAGTCTATATTTGCTTACCTGCTTATCCGTCTTTTAATATAACGTGTTATATGCGATATGTTATTGGTATGATAGATTTTGTTATGTTAGTCAATTTATTGCATTCATGCATGGAAGTACCCTTTTGGAAAAAAAAAAAAACCCGCGGACATGGTCATAGCAGTGACACAAAACGAGACCAAGAGTCAAAGAGAAGAAAGGGAGGAAACAACACCTGAACCGAACATGGACCAAGAGTGCTACTTGTAATCAAGACTTTCTTATGACCCATTGTTTTGCCGACAGGCTACCATCTGAGGTCCAGCAACTCTGTAAAATGGCACGTAGGGTTGAGATGTATAATGAAATCGGGGGTCTTCGAGACGAAATAGAAGTCCAAAAGAACCTAGTCGCATACTGGGAAGGGCGCTGGAAGCACGAGTATACAGAGAAAATTGAGCTCCTGCACAAAAACTTAGAGCTAAAAAGGAAATATGAAGGGATTTCCGAGGAGGCCCTGGAAAAGGCTCAATGCATCAAGAATGCAAAGGTGCAAGTGAAAGTTTCCCAAATACGGAAAAGGGGTGCAGTGGGTAGCGTGAGTAAGGAACCTAGCGAAGCAATGACACCTTCTAAAGTACAGAAAGTGAACCAGTTATTCGGGCCGCCATGGATAATGGGGGCAGTAGATAAAAGATTTGTCAATGAAAGCCAAACCAGACAGGGGGAGATTTCTCCGAAAAGCAAAAAGATGACTGTCCACTTGACTTGTGACTATTGCGGAAAGGCCAATCACACTGAGAATGATTGTTGGAGAAAGGGGAGGAGATGTCTGCGCTGTGGGAGCATCGAGCATCGAATTGCATATTGCCCGATTAAAGTGCGGAAAAAGAAAAGAACTCAACAACCAACCCAGACCGACCCTGCACCGTCAAGTGGAGAAGGGACTGGAATGAAGAACCTCGTTTCTTCTGACTCTGAAGACGGAGAAGGTACAGGCCATTGGTTACTTTAAATTTGAAGGAAAATTTCGAGGACGAAATTCTTTTAAGGGGGGGAGAGTGTGAGAACCCGTAAAACCCTAATTATTTTCCTAGGGTTTATTTCCCCTTAATTGCATGTTTTCTGCATTTTCTGGCTTAGAACTATTTTCTTAGTGGATTTTATGAGTAATTATAGTTTTAAGATGATTTTTCTAGCATTGGTGAATTTTTAGAAAATTAAGAATATATATTGGATGTGGGACCCACTAGTGCGAAAAGTTCGGAAAAATTCGGCCAATAAGGTTAAGTTTCGGATACTGTGAAAAATTTATCGGGTGTGAAGAGATAAGTAGTGTGTGTGAAGTGATTGATGTGAGAGAGAAAAGAAAGATAAGAATGCATTTATGGTGGTGACAAGTGTCACCTAGCCATTGGATTTGACATAAGAAACACTATTCACCTTTTGACATTTTTTTTGACTTTTGACCCAATTAAATAAATATCTCAAAAATTCACAAAATTCACCATTTTTCTCTCCTTGGTGGCCGGCTCTCTAAGCTCAAGAAGAAAGGAAATTTCTTCAACTCTCAAGCTTCCATTTCACTCAATCTTGCAAGAACAAAAGCCTACACTAGATTTCACTCCATAAAATCTTTCCTTCTAGTGCTTGTAAGTGTATTAGTGAAGTTATTTTGAAGCTCTAAGGTGGCCAACCTCTCTATCTCTCTTAATTTCTTGGTAAGTGATGCTTGAACACCCTACTACACCTAATGATGGTTATATTATGCTTAGAAGTGGCTTGAGTGTTGGATTATATGATTTATTTCTTGGTTTGGCTTGATTTGGTGAAGTTTTCCATTTTATGAGGAATTTTCTGGTTTCATATGATTTTGAAGTTGTGGACTAGTATGATGCTTGGTAATAAGGGGCTTTGGCTCTAGTAGGTGTGAATTGTTGTTAAATGCAATCAATTTTGGATTTGGAATGAAATGTGAAAAGTTAGGGTTCTTGAACCCCTATTCTGTCCGAAATTTTAGGTCATAGCTAGAGGCCGAATTGGACTTTGCTCAAAACATGAAAGTTGTAGGTATTGATGAGTTTAGTGTGCCTGCAAAATTTCAGGGCAATTGGACTAGTGTAGAGTGAGTTATGCCGTTTTTTCTGTTGCTGTTTTTGGTGCACAGAATGTCCGAACTGCGATAGTAATTGCCTGTTTTGACTGGAATTGGTTTGGATTTTGAAGTTGGTGTCTTCTGAGGAAATGTAGCTGGATGTCTTAGCTAACTTATGCCTTTGGAATTTCGGCATTTGGACCTGTGTAGGCTGAGATTGACGTATTACAGTTTTGTGTGTTTTGCAAATCTGTTTTGGTAATTCTGGTTTGGTATTTGGCACTTTTGACCTAGTTGTGCTAGGATTTGGACTGAGAGGCCTTCTACATTGTTGTAGCCCTGTTTCATAGCTTCGAAACGGTGGGTCTTACACCCCCAACCGATTATTGTAGTGAGAGTTGTGCCATTACCGCATTATGACGTCAAAACCGGTTTTCTTATCAAGGCCAACATTAAAGCCTTTCTTAATTTCTGGTTTGCTTTCATGCTTGTATATGTTTATAAAACCCTATTGGGGTTGTGAATTGGTGTTGTTTATGGCTCGGTATGGTTTCTTGTTTTATGATATTGTGAGCCTATGGAACGGCTCTTGACATGAAATGCTTATATGTGTGTTGTTGGGTTGTGATTGAAGAAAAATAATGAAGCCTTATGGCTGGAAAATTTGGTAAACACAAAGGGCATGCTGCCCGAATTTTTTTCTCGAGATTTAGAAAACTATATTCTCGACTTGAGTAAAGGTTAAGTATTTAACCCTTTAATTTCCATGCATGAAACCCTATTGGGCGATAATTGGTTTGACTTTATGACTCGTTATCGAGTTTTATGGTATTTGTTTACATGTTCTAGGGCGTGACGATAGCTCACGACATTCTCCTGACGGAAGTGCATGAAATAGCACTTAATTGATTGGTGAGTGTACTACTCACTTATGTGCTATTATATGGCTTTGATATTTGAACTTGAGATGTTGTATGTTAATGGATTGATGTGAGAGTGTACTTTATCACTCTCACTTATTGTTTCACATGTTATTGAAAAGTTATTGGAAAGTTATTGGAAAGTTATATGAACTGATATATGGAATGAAATACATGACTTGGTATCGATTGGACAAGTATCCAACGACTACAAATGTTATCATTGAGCTCAACCCCATTGGTAGTTGATTGAATCGAGCCGACAAGGGTTTGGTCGTGACAATTAATGAGCCTTGGGTAAAGTTATAAGGAATCTTGTAGTATGAGAGACTCTTGATTCCGGTATACTCGAGTAATACCACAGTGCAAGTGTTTGGAGTGCGGGCCCGGTAGGGGGATGTTTGGTGGAAGGAATGGGAGAGAAGAGGAGTCTACGGTTGGTTACTCTTCAACATTGACGGAGGGTCAATGAGGTTGGATCAAGAATGGAAGAGTGGAAATGGGCTCTTGAGAGCCGTCCGTATCCTTTTATCGATGTGTTTCATTCCTTAATTGTGTACTTGAAATGAAAGGTTATGCTATATGCTCTTAGTTGCTTACGTGGTAGTAACTCACTGGGCTTTAGCTCATCCCGTTCCATTTGTTTTCCTTACAGGGATATAATTACTTTTGGGACTGATTTGGATAGTCAATTGCCAAGTTGAGCTAGTGTAAATGGCATTTGTTTAGCTTGTCGAATGAAACCCTATTGTGTATTGGGTTCATTTTCTTTGATTGGCAAACCGAGTATGTATATTCATGATAGATGGTTTTTGGCATGACACTATGGTTGTAGAAGTTGAATTTCAATGTATATATATGCTTGGTTAATGTTTGGATGAACTTTGAATCGATTTAGCTTTCAAACGACAAAAGGAAAATTTTGAACGAAAAGACACTGGACTGAATCCGGCCAGGAATCCGGCCAGAAACTGGCCGGATTGCCGGCCGGATTGGGAAGGATTTTGGAAAAATTTTGGATTGCTCTCGGCCTTGTATCCGGCCGAGAATCCGGCCGCTAATCCGGCCGGATTCTGACGTGTCCTGCACTATTCATCTTCGGCGAAAAATTTTCTTTTTTTTATTTTGTGATTTTGACTTGTTTGCGTGATTGGTGAGTTCCGGAACGTTATAGAACGATGTAAACTGTACCGTAGTCCTGGCGAGAGCTGGGCAGGCAGTCCGCTAACCCCTTTGGTTCGCCTTAGGGGAAAGTGGGGCTGTCACATCTCTCGGCCCTCTAGTGTAGGAAAAATCTGGTGAGTTTTGGTGGAAATAAATAACATTAAGTAAGGAAGAAAGCTTGGTCAAAGATGGCTTGAATGGTTGACACTTGTCAAAGCCAAGTGTTCCCCTTTTTTTTTTTCTTTTCTTCCTCCTCTTGGTCAAGAATTTTGGCCAGCTTTAGGGTTAATTTAGGGAAGATTAAATAAAATAAAAACAAAGAGATTAGGAAAAAAAAGTATTGTGTACTCAACCGGTAACAAACGGTGCACGTCGGTTCAAACCTACTTTCTTAACTCTCTTGTACTTTTGTTTTAACTTATAATTCACTAACTTATTTTTAGCACTTCTAATCACATATTTCCTCTTACTTAATACCCTCTCTTATCTAGCAAATTTGGTACGCATATCTCATCAAGTGATCACACTACCCAAATGCACCAAAACCTTAACTTATGTCATTCCTTTAGAAAAATCATAATTTGAGTTATAAATATAAAAAATTCATACAACTTGGCCTGTTAAAAAATTGACTTGAAATACTAATAATCTTTAAAAGACACCTCAAAGAGATTCAATTCATAAGTTAGTCCAAATTCAGACGTAAACTACTACAACATTCCAGTTTTTACTTGTATAGGGCAGAATTTTCAGTTAAATTTGCCAATTTTCTGGTATTTATAGAAATTGAATCAAACTCTGAATTTTATACCGTAGGAATTCCTATGAGTCTAGTTTCAAACGCAACAAACGGAACTCAGTTTTGACTTTTTTATACGGAATTAACACCAATTTCCCAAAGTTGCGCAGAGTCTCCTGCGAAAATTTCTAGATTTTCTAACAACTTGAGAAAATGAAACTTTTCTTAACAAAATTTCACTCCCTTGTCTCAAATTCAACACACATGTGAAGATTAAGGTTTAACAAAGTATCTTAAACAAAAACCTTGACAAAATTTTTTTAAGGGAGAGAGAGTGTGATGACTAGAAAATTCGCTCATATTTTCAAAAAAATTCCCTCTTATTTTGATTAAATTACTTTATAATATTTTTACTACTCATTTACTCCCTCAATAGTTTAGAATTAAGAGTTTACTTGTCCTTTTATAGTTAGCGTAAACAAGGATTTTCACGTAATTTGGTAGTGTGATTAATTGTGGAGGTGTGTGTACTAAATTTGGTAGTTAAGAGTGAATTTTAAATAAGAGAAAGTGTGTGATTAGAAATGCTATTAATAAGTTAGTGAATCATAAGTTAAAACACAAGTACGCGAGAGTAAAGGAAATAGGCTTGAACCGACGGGCACCGTTTGTTACCGGTTGAGTACTCTACTTGACCAATACTTTCTTACCCTAATCTCTTTATTTTTATTTCATTTAATTTTTCTTAAATTACCCTTAAGTCAGCCACCATTTTTGACTGAAGAAAAGTAAGAAAAGAAAAAAAAATAAGAAGGAAATCTTGAGTGACAAGTGTCAAGGATCCAAGCAACTTTTGACCCAAAACATTTCTTTTCTCTTTATCTTTCCTTTTGGCGAAATTTCCTTCATTTTGCTCTTGTGTTGGACGAAATTTGGGAGAGAAACAAGAGAGAAAACCTCCAACTACAACCTTGAATCTTGCCTTGTTTGAATTGAAACCACAAATCTAAACCGATTAAACTTGCCTCTTGGTGCTTAGGAAGTTAGGAGTGGTGAAAGTCTTAGAAGAAAGAGCTTGGTTCTTCACTTTCTTCAAGTGTTTTGAAAGGTATAAGTTCCTCCACTTCTTATTTCTATCTTAATCTCACTAAATAGGCTATAGAAGTTTTTAATCTTGGCTTGCTATGGTTGATTTTCTAGTTTTGATGATGGTAGTGGAATTTTCAGCTAGGGTTCGTATGGTCTAGTTTTGATTATTGATGTTTAGCTAGCAAATGTTGTTATTGAGTTTGGATATGGAATTTGTGAGATGATTAATGGCTCGGTTGTGTTTTTTAGCCTTAATAGTTGAATTTCCAGCATTTTCAGTTATGCCCTGCTTTTGGAATCAACTTGGCCTGCGAATTTATCCATGTTTATACTGAATCAACTTTTGGACAAAACATGAAAGTTATAGGGATTTGAGTTAACTTTCTACCTACAAAATTTCAAATCAATTGGATTATTTTAGCTTATGATTTGGCCAAAATACTCAGGACTATGCAAATACTCTAATTTTCTCGACCAGTTTTTTATGTGCTTCTAACCGTCCATTTTTGTCCCTAAAAATGCGAGAACTGGGTGTCGATGTCTTCATAGAAAATGTAGGTCTATGTCTTAATTTCGAAACGCCATAAAATTTATCTTGATCTGAATCAACTTTTGGACAAAACATGAAAGTTATAAGGATTTGAGTTAACTTTCTACCAACAAAATTTCAAATCAATTGGATTATTTTAGCTTATGATTTGGCCAGAACACTCAGGACTATGCAAATACTCTAATTTTCTCGACCAGTTTTTCATGTGCTTCTAACCGTCCATTTTTGTCCCTAAAAATGCGAGAACTGAGTGTCGATGTCTTCATAGAAAATGTAGGTCTATGTCTTAATTTCGAAACGCCATAAAATTTATCTTGATCTGATATATCTAGCTACAGTTATGACCAAAACACCGAAAGATGACAAATCTGTCATTTATAAGTTCTTCTTTAAACTGGTTTCCAGATTTGATATCCATAGGGATAAGTAGGTCTATTTGGTTTGTTTGGTTGGTTTTGAGACCTTGAATAGATGTATATTGTTGGTTATCACTTGTGGTTGGATCGGAGGTTCGTTGGCTTGTGAATCCAAGTTGTACTTGGATAGGAAAATAGCTAAATACAAAGGGCATGTTGCCCAAAGTTTCGCTCGAGAGTAAGGCGAGTGAGCTCGAGACTTGAGCGACGAATCTAGATTGAAGCAAACTTCGATTGTTTATGGTATTCGAGTTTTTTTTAGTAAGAGGTACACAAGATGAAATTTTTGCATAAATTCGTACCCTTTAAAAAGTAAATGTAGTGACCTTTAAAATACGATTTTCTCAATTTTTCATACCAAGTACGACTTCCAAAGTATAAATTATTTCTTTATCGAAACTAAAAGAGCGAATATGAATTTTCAAGAGTTTGAGAAGCCATATGACTACTATTTAAACAAGCTTCATTTACTTGATTTTCTTGAAACGAAACTCCTATATTTCGAACCCTAGTGGATTTTAAACTCTTAAATGGTATTTTATCGCAGATTTGGATTCCAACCAAGGAGTTGTACTTGAACGTGATTTTGACAAGTACTAAATCTTTGGTGAGTGCTTCCAAATACATGATTGAACTTGATACTTGATTTAAATTCTTTACCAACGTGATCGGATAAAATTTGCTTGGTTTGGTCGGGTAAGGGTGTACTTTATTGCATTTGCCCTAATGTGATATATACTTGTTTATTTGTTGCAATCGACTCGATATACTTGTGTATGATATGCGCATTCTCTGGAATTTTAGAAACCCTGTGGCTAGTTACTCGAGTCGAGCTGGTAATGGTTTGGTCGATTAGGTAACGAACCCTGGGTCTCTGGTAATGGTTTGGTCGATTAGGTAACGAATCCTGGTAATTGTTTCTTTTTATGAACTTTTACACTCGTTCATTTTAAGAGTTCAAGTTTTACACATGACCAACTTGCTACTTTGATTTTAAATACTGGTCAATTTGCTATTTGGAATCTCACTGAGTTTTAACTCGCTCTATTCCAGTAAATTTGTTTTCCTTACAGGGGGTACGAGCGAGGACGTGAGACTGGTACAGGCTAGCATAGTCTAGTTTTTGAATTGTTGAGATTGTACTCGTGCTAGTGCTCGGTTAGGGTTGACTGTATCTGGAATGTTAAATATTTTGAGATATTTGGGAATGTATGAGCCTTGGAGCTTAATTTAAGCATTAATGTACATTTTAAGTTTGGAACTGTTGCTTCGTTTACTTTTGAAGTTATAACTTGTTTTCTTGAAGTGAGTGAGTGAGTCCTGGTGAGAGTTGGACAGGCGGTCCACTAAACTCTGGGGTATGCCTTACGGGAAGGTGGGGTCGTCACAGGTGATATCAGAGCTCTGATCGAACTCGTGCCGGGAGACGGTTCTCGGACTGTGGGGATTGGCTTGTTAAGTGTGGAAGAAATGTCTATTGTTAGGGACATTAGATATGTATGTTGGGTAGAAATCTCAAAAGTGATTGATTTCCTCTTGAGACTGACCAGCTCGAGTGGTGAATTATCATATTTCGGATTCTTGTATTCGAGTACCAAAGAGTGATACCTTTATGATAAGTTGATATCTCGAGTAATATTATGATAAGTCTGGATGGCAAAAACAAGGCACGGGGAATGCGGATAGTCTGGACTTGGGAGATATTGAAGTTATTAGTGAGATTTGGGACCCTTATTATTCAAGTGTATATACTTGGTTATATTTCTTTGAATTTTGATTAAGTGTAATGCTTGAACAATACTTGGGGTTAATGTCTCATAGGGTATGTGACTTGTTATGATATATATATAAAGAGAGTATTTTATTTTCAATGTGTTCTATTGTTTTCATTTTATGATTTGCAAATGCTTTTATTGAATTTTATAGCTACTTTATTTTGCTTATACCTATATGAGCATGGAAGGTAGGAGAAGTCAAGGGTGTGAAACTACCCGAGGATGCGGTTCTAGCCGTGACCGTGGGGCTAAACAGGCACAAGAACCAATACGGGAACCAAGAGAGGAGAGAGGTGAAACGGTTGAGCCACAATCTGGACCCTGAGCTGAAGAGGAGGATCAGGTAGCAACGGCAATTCAGCAAATGACCAATATTCTTGCTTGACTGGTAGAGCAACAAGGTCAAACCCCCGTTAATCAACCTAGAGACCCTGAAATGGGGCAAGATAGGGTTCTAGAGAGATTCCAAAAGTTTACTCCTCCTAAGTTTCTTGGAGGACTGGACCCTGAGGTAGTTGAGAGGTGGTTTGAGACAATGATCAATATTTTCGCTGGCTTAAACTATACGGAGGATAGACAGGTGAATTTTGTTATATTTCAATTTGATGGACCAGTTAGAGTCTGGTGGAACGTAGTTAGGGCTAAGTGGGAGAGAGAAGGGACAACATGGACATGGTTAAATTTGTACGGGAGTTTAATGAGAAGTATTTTCCACCGATAGTCCAGGAGAAGAGGGAGGATGATTTTATTAAACTCCGTCAGGGAACCCTCAGTGTCTCTGAGTATGAGACTCAATTCACTAAACTATTTAAATTTACTACCGAATTGATAGCTACGGAGCAAAGGAGGGTAAGGAGATTTGTACAGGGACTCAATGTGGAAATACAGGAAGCCTTGGCGATGGCACAAATTAATACGTTTACGGAGGTTTTGGAAAAAGGTCAGAGAATAGAAATTGTCAGTACACAAGTAAGGCTTTTTATGCAAAAAGGAGGGGTGCGCCTGCTGAAGGTCAAGGGCAGTTACATGGTGATTTAGATATGCCACCCTCTAAGGTGAGTCGAGGAGTTGGTGGTGTACGAATTTCGAGAACACCTAAGGAAGTTACACCGAGAGGTGCCTCACAAGTAGATCAAACCTCAACCCCTCACTTATCTTGTAGATATTGTGGAAAGACCAATCATACTGAGGATAATTGCTAGCGAAAGGCACGAAAATATTTATGGGGTGGTAGTGCTGAACACCAGCTTGCAACCTGCCCTCGCAGGTCACACCTAAATCTTAAACAAGCAAATGTAGGAGGAAATAAACCTAGAGTGTCGGCCAGAGTATATACCTTAAACCGCCAGCCAGTGCTTAACCCGTCTACAGTGGTAGAAGATACGATTCATGTTTTCCATTGTTTGACTAAATTTTAGCTATGGTGAGACTTAGGAGTTAGAAAAGAAGATGCAAGGAAAATACCCTAAGTTATTTATTAATAAATGTATGAATTTCGAGATCAAAATTCTTTTAAGGGGGAGAGAATGTGATGACTAGAAAATCCGCTCATATTTTCTTAAAAATTCACTCTTATTTTAATTAAATTACTTTATAATATCTTTATTACTCATTTACTCCCTCAATAGTTTAGAATTAAGAGTTTTATCTTTCCTTTTATAGTTAGGCTAAACAAGGGTTTTCGCGTAATTTGGTAGTGTGATTAATTGTGGAGGTGTGTGTACTAAATTGGGTGGTTAAGAGTGAGTTTTAAATAAGAGAAAGTGTGTGATTAGAAATGCTATTAATAAGTTAGTGAATCATAAGTTAAAACACAAGTACGCGAGAGTTAAGGAAATAAGCTTGAACCGACGTGCACCGTTGGTTACCGGTTGAGTACTCTACTTGACCAATGCTTTCTTACCCTAATCTTCTTATTTTTATTTCATTTAATTTCCCCTAAATTACCCTTAAGTCAACCACCATTTTTGATTAAAGAAAAGTGATAAAAGAAAAAAAATAAGAAGGAAATTTTGAGTGACAAGTGTCAAGAATCCAAGCAACCTTTGGCCCAAAACATTTCCTTTCTTTTTATCTTTCCTTTTGGTTAAGTTTCCTTCATTTTCCTCTTGTGTTGGACGAAATTTGGGAGAGAAACAAGAGAGAAAACTTCCAACTACAACCTTGAATCTTGCCTTGTTTGAGTTGAAACCATAAATCTAAACCGATTAAACTTGCCTCTTGGTGCTTAGGAAGTTAGGAGTGGTGAAAGTCTTGGGAGAAAGAGTTTGGTTCTTCACTTTTTTCAAGTGTTTTGGAAGGTATAAGTTCCTCCACTTCTTGTTTCTACCTTAATCTCACTAAATATGCTATAGAAGCTTTTAATCTTGGCTTGCTATGGTTGATTTTCTAGTTTTGATGATGATAGTGGAATTTTCAGCTAGGATTTGTATGGTCTAGCTTTGATTATTGATGTTTAACTAGAAAATATTGTTATTGAGTTTGAATATGGAATTTGTGGGATGATTAGTGGCTTAGTTGTGATTTTTAGCCTTAATAGTTGAATTTCCAGCATTTTCAGTTCTGCCCTATTTTTGGAATCAATTTGGGCTGCGAATTTATCCATGTTTTAGACTGAATCAGCTTTTGGACAAAACACGAAAGTTATAGGGATTTGATTTAACTTTTTACCTGCAAAATTTCAGATCAATTAGATCATTTTAGCTTATGATTTGGCCAGAACACTCCGGACTGGCCAAACACTCTAATTTTCCCAACCTGTTTTTCATGTGCTTCTGACCGTCGATTTTTTACCCTGCAAATGTGAGAATTGGTGTCAATGTCTTCATATAAAATGTAGGTCTATGTTTTAGCTTCGAAACGCCATAAAATTTACCTCGATCCGATATACCTAGCTACGAAACGCCAACCTTGATATCCATAGGGATAAGTAGGTCTATTTGGTTTGTTTGGTTGGTTTCGAGACCTTGAATAGATGTATGTTATTGGTTATCACTTGTGGTTGGATTGGAGGTTCGTTGGCTTGTGAATCCAAGTTGTACATGGATAGAAAAATAGCTAAATACAAAGGGCATGCTGCCCAAAGTTTCACTCGAGGGTTAGGCGAGTGAACTCGAGACTTGAGCGACGACTCGACGTTGGAGCAAACTTCGATTGTTTATGGTATTCGAGTTTTCTTTAGTAAGAGGCACATAAGCTGAAATTTTTGCCGAAATTCATACCTTAAAAAGTAAACGTAGTGACCCTTAAAATACGCTTTTCTCGATTTTTCATACCAAGTGCGACTTCCAAAGTATAAATCACTTCTTTATCGAAACTAAAAGAGCGAGCATGAATTTTCGAGAGTTTGGGAAGCCATATGACTACTACTTAAACAAGCTCCATTTACTTGATTTTCTTGAAACGAAACTCCTATGTTTCGAACCCTAGTGGATTTTAAACTCTTAAATGATATTTTATCACAGATTTGGATTCCAACCAAGGAGTTGTACCTGAGCGTGATTTTGACAAGTACTAAATCTTTGGTGAGTGCTTCCAAATACATGATTGAACTTGATACTTGATTTAAATTCTTTAGCAACGTGATCGGATAAGATTTGCTTGGTTTGCTCGAGCAAGGGTGTACTTTATCACACCTACCCTAATGTGATATATACTTGTTTATTTGTTGCAATCGACTCGATATACTTGTGTATGATATGCGCATTCTCTGGAATTCCAAAAACCCTGTGTCTAGTTACTCGAGTCGAGTTGGTAAGGGGTTGGTCGATTAGGTAACGAACCCTGGGTCTCTTGTTTTGTCGAGTGGAGTGTTATCTTCTCGACTTATCGGTATACTCGAATATTACCACCCTTGTTTATTGAGGATATCGAGCCCGGTAGGGGATTTGAATGGTGGACGGAAATTATAGTTAAGTGGTGCTCTATTGGACTGGTTACTTTACTTGCAAGTTGACGGAGTGTCAACTACTACTTGATCAAGCTATGGTGAAGCAAAGGGAATTTGGCTCTTAAGAGTCATCTGTATCCTTATACTTTGAAATGATTATTACTTGTCGTGTTATTGTTTCTTTTTATGAACTTTTACACTCGCTCATTTTAAGAGTTCAAGTTTTACACATGGCCAACTTGCTACTACTTGCTACTTTGATTTTAAATACTGGTCAACTTGCTATTTGGAATCTCACCGAACTTTAACTCGCTCTATTCTGGTAAATTTGTTTTCCTTACAGGGGGTACGAGCGAGGACGTGAAACTAGTACAGGCTAGTATAGTTTAGTTTTTGAATTTTTGAGATTGTACTCGCGCTAGTGCTCGGTTAGGGTTGAATGTATCTGGAATGTTAAATATTTTGAGATATTTGGGAATGTATGAGCCTTGGAGCTTAACTTAAACATTAATGTATATTTTAAGTTTGGAACTGTTGCTTCCTTTACTTTTGAAGTTGTAACTTGTTTTCTTGAAGTGAGTGAGTGAGTCCTGACGAGAGTTGGGCAGACGATCCACTAAACTCTGGGGTACGCCCTTGGGGAAGGTGAGGTCGTCACAATTTTCGCATAGAAGTCTATATCAAACTCGTCATAAATTTCCCCATCAAGCTACTAAGGTTTTCATGAAATGTACCTAATCCTTCTTCTTCATCATATAAAGAGACATCTAGCATGTTTCTTAATCAAGAAATCCACCAAATTTATCGTACATATCTCACTTGTGGTTACACTAGTATCGTGCACTATGAAACTTAACATACACCCAAATAAGCATGCACCAAGTTGAATAATATAATAGAAGAAAATTATGATTCAACCATTAAAGCAACCAAGAATTTAAGACGAGTAAGTTCAAATAATAGCTATAAAGACAAGTAAAATTTCGGGACCTCACAGAATCAACTTGAATGTGCAGCTATATGTCAAAAATGCTCTTATTAAACATCCTCAAAATAAAATTTCCTGAATGATTGAAGCTTTACAACAATTTAGAAAAGAACTCACAATTTCATTTCCCTCTTCTATAGACCACATTGATCCACAAATTCCGTAATAGTAATTGACCTTGTCCTCATCACATCCAACTCTTATGAAGGTTTAACTGAAAGTTTTGGTTGAGCTACTCACGGACTGGTAGATTGTATACACACTTAGCCACTTCAATGAAATTGACCTTGTAATTTGAACTTCGCAATCTAATGACATTTTTTCGACAGTCACCAAGGATCCATATGAGATTACCCTTTCCTTTTTCCAAACTTATTTCACTTGACTATCTCTTGCTATTGTCGGGGTAATATTCATCTAATATCGATTAGAAACGTGCCGATTAGAGATAATGGAAAATAGCTAGGAAATGGCCTGAAAAATAAAAGGGGTGTTGTGGAGTAGTTGATTGCGTATACAGGAAGCCGATCCGCAATTTGTTTAATAAGCACCATGTAGAGGGACTACAAATTGTAGTGAGTTGACTACAGTGATTAATGGGTTGCATGATAAACAACACTTGCAAATCGACAACCTAGAGCATATTGGTAATGAAGCCAGATCAAGATTGATAGGTATGATAAATAAAGATTCTATTTGAGATCGATTATGATAGCTGATATTTACATACTCATCAATGCATAGAAAGGCATACTGGCACACGCTCATCGACATAGGTATCAATATAAAGAGAGCTAATACATTCAATCAAGTACGAATAGGAGTCAACAATGGCAGTTGGAGACAAGTTGTGTGTATTGGCTCATGTCTCTACAAATTAAGGATGGGGTGGTTACATGAATCCCAAAAAATAAGAGTGGATAGTTACCACTACCCATGTTTGGAGACCAATATGACTAACATGGAGTATTATATGGGCATTAGAGAAGTTGGACTGCTGATTTTGAAAGGGAAAATTCGCATATGTAAATACCTAAAGATACATCAGATTGGGGACTGATAGACTTTCACTCCAAAAACACAAACAAATCTAATATTTCTTTCTTCTTAATCAGTTTTCATAGAATGTTAGGCTAAAATTAGGATTTCCCAAATCTTTCTTAGATTTCTTGGGTTAATTTTAGGATTTCTAGATTTCCAATTGAATGTTCTTCACATTTCCAAGAGCTTTCATGAGTTTTCTAGTTTGCTTTACATTCCATAATTCATCAGCATTAGTTATTAGTTCTTATCTTTTTACCCTATCCTTGTAACCAGTTACTCTTGACACAAATTATTAGTCCTTGAGGCTACTTAAGACGGGCCAAATAGCAATCATCTTGGAAGTCAACATAATCGTCACATTCCTATTTTCATCAAATTCATCCATCTACAAGGTTTTCCTAGTTTTCCTTATACAAATTAGGTGGCATCCTCGCAACCATCATTCTATCAGCAACAGTTTGTTAGCTGGTAAAAATTAGCACAAAAGTAATGGCACGCATAGTAGGACTATGTCAAGAGAAAGAAAACAAGTGAGCATTGTCGAAAAACAATGATACCACTGTAGGAATGACTGTTAACTTCAAGAAACCAACATTGCATGCCTCGGCTCCAAATGTTGGCCAAGGGGAATGAAGTCCCCTTTGTGCTCAGTCTTCCATAATTGGAATGGATATTGATGTGGAAAAATGGTCTTTAGCCAATCTTCTGACTTTCCAAGCTAGGATCACGGAAGAGATGTTACGCAGACAGGAGACTTATTGGGAGGATACAAAAAAGGATTAGCATCTCCTTATGGAATAGATAATGAATACGATTGCTGACTGCTTAGCCTGAAAGTTCAATTAGAAGACTCAAGGAGTGAATGAGGCATTAACATGAGCTACCTTAGGCTTGCAAGAAGAGGTTAGAAAACTTCGTGAAGAAACTAGCATTGCAACCAACACCATGGGTTCAAAGTTAGACATTCAAATGGATTTGTTGGTGACTGATATCAAAAGGCTGGCGACCTCAATAGAAATTCAGATTGGGGGCAAGTTGAGTTGATGACTGCAGTGCCCATTGACAAGAGGGCTACTACGGTAAATAGCAAGCACATAATAGAAACTAGCGAAACTAGCCTTAAGGACTCTATAGCAACATAACCACCTATTAATAAGGTCGACCAAGCTGGAGTTATGAAAAGAGAAAGAGTGGCGATTGAAGATGTCTCTTGTACAGGGGACAAAATAGGATTGCCTTTAGACATGTTTAAAATACCAGATGGAGTGTAGTTAGTCAGGAACCAACTTTTTGAAAGAAGATAAATAGTAAAAAATTGAGCATGTCGGCTAATTCAGTATTCCATATGGAAAGGCTAGGACGAATGAGTTCCTGAAGCTTAGACTATTCCTATATTTCTTAACAGACACATATTTCGATTGGTATACTTGGTTACCACCAAATTGAATCAAAGACTGGGATCAAATGGAGCAAGTTTTCCATAATCAGCTCCATAGCCCGTTGTAGAAGTTGAAATTTACAGATGTTAGTCATATGGTTCAAAAGATCAGTGAAACAACTAGTCAATTCTTATAGCGGTTCAAGTTAACTAGGATGCGATGTAATACTAAAGTTCCAGAGGAAGAATATGTTGATGTTGCTCAAACAAGAATGATGAATTTTGAATCTGTTAAGTATTTTGAGGGTAAGATCTTCAAAGAATTGATAGACTTGATAAATAATGCCAGTCATTTTGAATGCGTTCGACACGAGGACTGGTGTTTAGAGGAATAAAACCCACAATTTCATTTGTGTATAAGGAACATGTTGATGGCATATCTTTCTTAGAAATTGATGCAGTTGAAATAATCAATGATAAAACAGTCACATGCAAAACTCTGGTTCATCCTAAGATGTAATAGTCAGTGTAAGACTGGTCATCAGTCTAAAGGAAAAAGCCCGCTTACAATAGTAATAGGTATAGTTTCGATACTTCACAATCGAAAGCTATTTTTGATTTTTTGTAGGCAGAAGATAGAGTTAAATACCTTAAGAATTATTGGCACCCTCCCGTCGAGGAGTTGGTTAGTAAGGAGTTTTATAAGTGTCACGGCACCTTCTTTCATTTCACTAATAATTGTATGGTATTCAGAAATTTTATTCAAAGCAACAAAAAAGGGCCTATTTAAATTCACAGATAAGACAGTGGGCGTAGTTGGAGGTGGAAAAGAACCCATTCCACCATTTTGCTGACATCAATATGATTAACATCATCACGATGATAGGGATGGTCAATAGCACACAGCAGATTCAGTAACACACGACAATGCTTGGTTCCCAAGCCATTACTAAATGCTCTGGAATCAACTGTACCATCAGTGTATTGATCAGCTACAGCAAGTAGCCCAATGATTGTACATTGCTAGAATGAAGTAGTACATGGAGTAAAGACCAAGGAAATAGAGTCTGAGTAATTTACCCTTATGATGGATAGTGAGCCATAAATCTAGGTTCGATGCTAATAGCCTAAAACTTAGATCTCACAGCTTATGGGTCAGTTTGTCAAAGCACAAATTGGACACGTCTCGAACAATATGCAAGATGGGTTGAGGCAGATCTTGAAAATAGATTGGGTGCATAAAGGAAGCATCAAAGATCGGCTAGGAGAACGTGTTGCGCCGACATTAATAAGTTGGTCAGGTGGGGCATGGTAGAGTGATGAAGTAGAAAATAAATCTCGAAAAGGGCCAATCATCAGTTAGTAGTAGAAACTAGAATGATAAAAAGGCTGTAGTGGAGCAAGAAAGATCAAATCAACAAAGAGCCGTAAAGCCAATAAATGCAAAGGTTAGGTAGTGGCAGATTGTAAGGCATCCCAAATTCCTATATGGATTAAATCCATGTCAAATGACTATGACATAGAACTAGCACTGGCAAGAATGGAAGTAGCAAGAAAGGATGGCCAAGGTCGATGGTGCTATCCAACTTTCCAAAAAAGACCGCAATATTATTGATTCAACATTAGAGAAAAAACTAGGGGATCAACCTCCTGAAGGCAAGAGACAGTCAGCATCGATTAAATTCGAGACTTTTCAATCAGTGCAAGTGAACATGGTAGTAACATTACTAATTAATTTTCTCCCCAAGAAGAATTGCCCAGACTCAATGGAAGATGATAGTAATGAGGGGCAGTTAATAGAGATTGAGCTTCAAGATTCCACCAAGGAAAGCAATCAACCAGCAATGGATAAGGGATTGAGGGAGATTCAAATCATACAAAGTATTAATGTCCCCGACAAGGTGACTTTAACAACGCCAGACAATACTATAACCAAACACTTAAGGCCAATATTCATTAAGGCTCACAATGAACGGAACCCCATTCCAAAGTTACTCGTCGATAATGGTGTTGCAATCAATATTTTGCCCACATATATGATGAAAAAACTCAGCAAGACCGATGATGATCTTTTACCTACTGACATTATGATAAGCAACTTCACAGGAGAGGCCACTGATACATGGGGATATTAGATTTGGACATCTTGGTTAGCTATAAAACATCCTCTATATCACTCTTTGTAGTCGACATGTCATTCACATATAATGTATTGTTGGGGAAAGATTGGATTCATTCCTCCAAATGTATCCCATCTTCACACCATCAGTTTGTTACTGTTGTGGAATGGTAGAAATACAAAAGTTATCGATGCTGATCCAAAGTCATTCAGAAATGGAATCAATGCAGTTTAGGCAATTTATTATCGTGATAAAATTGCACCAAACCAATTCACCAAAAGAAAGATAACGGATTGCCCAAGTTTGGCTAATACTTTAACACCGACAGTAGTCCACAATGCCGAGTAACTGATAAAGAAATCGGCAGGCCTTGTAGCATGGAGAGCCAGCCGTTTAGAATTGCTCATGTCCTATTTAATGATGACTAGTGAAGCAAATAAGGCGGCAATAAATGCCAAATTGGAAATGAGAATCGGTCTTGCAAAAGAACATATGAATGAATCTGGAGAGACCCTGGAGAAGCTTGGTTGGTATATCAAGGAGCAAAAGGAGGTTGGTGAAAACCTATGGATCGCTTGTATAGATGCTATATATGAAGATACTGAATAGGAGAATACATATGTGATAGAGGTGTCAAGATGGATGAAATTAGACTAGAGGTAAAAGATACTGTAAAAGAAGTCAATCTAAAAGACGTTGATAATCACAAGTTGACATATATCAACGGCAACCAATCAAAGGACCAATAAGAACAACTTATCGGCATTATGAAGCAAATTTTGGATTGTTTTGCATGGGATTATTTTGGAGATGCCAGGGCTAAATTGCAAGTTAGTGGAGCACAAGATCCCTTTAAAGCTTGATTATTGGTCTTACAAACAACCTCTCAGGTAGTTTGCAGCTGAGGTTATGAGCAAAATAGAAGAGAAGATTGAGATGCTATTAGTGGTGGATTTCATAGAAGTAACTGTATACACCGTGCGGTTGTCCAATGTGTGCACTAATTATAGAAACTTGAATTCAATTTCACCCAAGGATGAATATCCAATGCATGTGGCTGATCTTCTGATGGATTCATCAACTAGCAATGAGGTGATGACCTTTGTGGAGGAAATGTGGCATATATGAATTGTGACGCCCCCACTTCTCCCTAAGGCGAACCAAAGGGTATCTGCGGGACGCCTGCCCAGCTCTCGCCAGGACTCATGCAAAACATTCAAACTTATTACCAATCTAACGTCACAAGTACAATAACATAAATACAAAGATGCGGAAGCGTTCAAATTTAACCATGGTCATCCATTATCCAACCCGTACATCGGGTGTTCAAAATACAACTTTAAACCCAAAATACCTTATGCCCAAGTGCTACATTCCAAATACAAAAGTACAACCCAAAACCAAGAGGTATAGACAAAATGATGACGGAAACCCTAAAAAAAGTACATCAAGAGGGTTTCTCCAATACGTCCCCGGATCCAGTCCTGTTAAGGAAAACAAATCTACAGGGTGAGCAAAACGCTCGTGAGGCCAAGAACACACATGCAAGCACCTTACTCAAATAACAATCTCAATATACAAGTCAAGTAATCGCATTTTAGCAATTAACAATTTAATGGAAATACAACCAGAAACAATTCAAGGATACTGGAGCTCTCAGGAGCTATATTCCACTTGCGCATTCAATAACCTCCACGAATTGACACTCCGTCAATCGGATAGGTTTAGTCCGTAGAACTCCACTTAACCTGTCCCCTTTCACCTTACATACCCCTGTATCGGGCCCGCCTGTCATTTGTTTGTGGCGATACTACTCGAGTATGCCAAGCAAGACCTCTCATTAAGTCAAGCTTATACATCTCATGGCTCGCCAAGGTTCCCGACCAAACCCATGCCGGCTCGAGTCCAAGGTCGGCCAATGAGATTTGGGCGTCCCCAAGCACTTGTGTGTCGAGGAGATTCACTCCAATGACGTATGCAGATAGCATACCAATACATTTCATTCATTCAATGCATTTCAATCATTCATTCAATGCATTTCAATCATTAAAATTTCATTTCTAATGAGAACGAGTGTGGTAAAGTACACACTCGACTCCACTTTCAAGATTTCCAATTATTAATAACAATTAAACATGTAACAAGTTTACATACACCTGACACTCACCAAGTATTAGGTGTAAGTAAGGTCAAGGGAAGTTCAAGCGTCCACCGGGGAATCCTCTTGAAGGTCCTCGTGTGTGCCTGAGCAAATAATAATGAATTATCATTCATATCCCAAATATCGAGGAATAATTCGTTCACTAGCATTAATCGAGTGAATTCCGTGAAAACGAACCTCAATTACTCGTAAATCGAGGTTCGAGTGGGGTTTGATAACGTTCCAAAGTATTTAAGTCTTTATCTAGGAAATCGGGGATAAAACGTTTAGATAATATCAAAAGAATAAAGAGTTCTTGAAAAACTCTATTTCCTTGAAATTGGAAAATTTCAGTTTTATTATGAATCTTTGAAAAATCGTAACTCACTCGGCACAAGTCGAGAATTGGAAAACTTTATACCGTTGGAAACCTCTTAGAAAGTACTATAAGTTCCTAGAAGACACTTTTCCATGAATCGAAGTGGAAAGTGCTCAAAAATGAGCTTGAAGGTACAGACTCGGTTTACAAGGCAGAATTAAGTTGGATTTCGGCCAACTTTGAAAATTCGGCACGATTCACACGTTGCAAACCGGCCTCTGAAATTTGTAACTCAATTAGAGTTGCAAGTGAGGTTTATAGCAAAGCAAGCGGATCAAGAATCGGAGTTTCGAGTACCGAGATACGGTAACTCAAAGTTGGGGAAATTCAAGACTGGAGAAGAATTTCCAGATTTGAACCTCCAACACTAGAAATTTAATTAGGTATCGAAACGAACTTGGATTGGTACCAAAATTGGCAGTATTTTACTCCTATGTGAAAGGTATTTCTCTATCAAATTTCAGGGAAAAATACCCTCGGGAAGGTAGTTAACTAATCATCCAAAGTTCCGGAAAATTTCTAAGGCAATCTGCCTTTTGACTTTCATTTCCCAATTCAAATCGTTTAACCAAGAAAGCTATCCAACCATGGTTCATTTGTGAAATAAAGGTCTAAGATACATCCATGATACCTTTGGTAATGGTTTAGCATCAAAAATTTCAATTAATAAGATCGCTCCCGGGTTTTGTCCCAAACCAGTCCAAATATTACGTTTTTCCAAAACAGGGCAGTCCTCTTGTTTTGGTCACAACTCTGTCAATTTAGCTCGGAATTGAGCATGGTTTATGGAGTTGGAAAATAAATTCATAGGACTAAAAGTTCACAGAAGGAAATGTTCTGAAATTTGGCAAGCAACCAGCTCGAAATTGAGCCTCAAGTTGCTGCCTCTACAAACCATTCCAGCAGATCCGAGAGACAGGACAGCTATCTTAAAACGAATGGTTCGGCTCCTACACATGGAATCAGAATACGCATTTTATACCGTTGGAAAGGTATGGATGTCTAGTTTCGAATGCCACTGACGGCACTCAATTTCGACGTCGGAGGACAAAGTTATGGTCAAAATGCTACCGCTGGACAGGGTTATCCGAAAATAATTTTCCAGCTTGCCTAGTTCACGAATAAATTCATTTGCCCATCTAAACGTTAATGTTTTCCAATGAAAATTTTTACACATATAACATAACATATAAACATCAGGTTCACGCCAATAAATCACCAAAAATTGGCCTTATCATGGCCGAACAAAACAGGGGCAGTTTCGGAAATTTCTTGTCATGACCTCAACTTTGAGTTTCCAACAATAATACTCCATAAATCCATCATTTTAACCACTAAACTACCATTAAATCCAACATTAATCCTCTAATCAGCAACAACCCAAGTGTGGGAATTCATAGAGCCCACTTTTCAAATTTTCCAACAATATCAAGCCATCCATACACATGCAATAGCTTAAAGATGTATTTCTACCATCATAATCCAAGTTTAAGGTGTAGGATGAGGTTATACCTCCTTAGTGCTTTAAACCAGAAATTTTCGGTCCTCAAGAGGCTCCAAGAAACCGTGAAATGCAGCCCTTTAGTTAGCTAGATCCAACCTCCAAGTAGTTTGCTAGATGGTCTTCAAGTTTGGTGAAGATTGATTGAAGTTTTGTGGTTAATTTGATGAAGAAATTTTTGAAGCAAGGGAGTGAGAGAGAGGGAAGGCTGGCCGGCTGTTGGTGAGAGAAGAAAGAGTGAAATTTGATCAAGGTTAGCTTCCAAGAGAAGATTAAAATGAGTGGTGTAAATTCACTCCAAAGTCAACCCTCATTAGGGCTCGTTTGGTGCGTTTAGGGCTCGATTTCTCTCGCGTTTGGTTCACTAGTGCACTAAACCTCTAATGTACTTATGTTCATATAAATATTATTCACTCTTAATTGTCTCGAAATAAGGGTCTAAAGTCCCTCAAATAAAGCCGCGCGTATGAAAACGCGTACCGACAATTTTAACGCTATTACGCGAAATCTCCAAGAAATTCTTATAACGATAATATTATTAACTATCACTTAAGTACTTAAATCTAAAATTACCTATTTTAAAGCTGTTGTACATGTCCCAAAATTTCCGGGCTAATTGTACTCCTAATTGGCAAAAATTCTCCAAACGTATTTTCACCTTTTCTCTAAACAAGCTCCTAAGAAAATTAATTTTTGAAACGAGACACTTTAAAAATAAAGCGAAATTATATTGTTATGTATTTAGGTCTAATAAGGATAGAAAATAATATTCGGGGCCATTGGCCAAATAAATAATTAAATAAGCTCGTAACTGGAGTTTAAAATAGGTAAATTTGTGAGTTCTTACATGATTCGAGTATTAATTTCTCAATTAACTTTTCTTAATCTACTATTAAACATTCTTAATTCTCCAATATTAATACACTCCCGATTCAAGTATAGCCTCGAAAGACGTGCACTCGTTGTTCCAAACTAAACGAATTTTTGAAAAGTAAATTTTCCAACAAAACGCTTTAAAAACATAAAAGAGACGTTGTTCCATCTAAATGGACTTAAAATGGTCGAAATAAACAATTCAGAGAAAATGAGTGAATAATTATTTAAATAACCCGGTAATATTCTATAAAAATAAGAAAATTTTCGAGTCCTCACATGAATTATCATATTTGTCCACATTAGAAGTACACGAGGGTACTTGTGGGACAAATCAAGGAGGAAGAAAGATGATGTGGTTACTAACGAGTCATGGCTTTTATTGGTTGACAATGATGAAAGACTGCATTTCTATTGCGAAGAGATATAGAAAGTGTTAAGCACATGGACCAACACGGAGAGTTCCAACTAGCGAAATGAAATTATAGTGAAACCATGGCCTTTCCAATGCTAGGGGATCATGTGATTGGCATGATCCTACTCCTTTCCTCTCAACAACATTCTTACATTATCACTGCTACTGATTATTTTATCAAATGGGTTGAGGTCATTCCCCTAAGAGAAGTTGATCAGAAATTGGTGGCAAGTTTTGTCAGAGAATATATTATACACTGATTTGGTATCCCTAAATTTATAGTTACTGATAAAGCCCTATATTTCTCAAAAGCAGAGCTGAAAGCTTTTGCCAATTAGTTAAAACTTCAAGTTACACACTCATCTCCATATTTTGTGCAAAGCAATAGCCAAGCTGAACCCACCAACAAGATGTTCAAAAATATAATAGCAATAATGATTGAAGAAAATCATAGGAGATGGTATGAGTATGGCAATAATGTTAAAACAAGCATTGGTAGCTCACACTTTTCATTAGTATACGGACATGATGCAGTTATATCTATTGAGGTATTGGTAAAAGCCTTGAGGGTCACTAAGCAACATGGGCTATTGATAGATGACTGCCAATAAGTGATGTAAACAGAATTATTGGCTATGGGTGAGAAGTGTTTGGACACTATAGATCACATTGAAGCCAACAAAAGAAAGGTACCTGCATTATATGACAAGTGCGGTCAAAAGTCTTTCAAGAAGAAGACGAAGTCATAAAGGCTATATTACCAATTGAGGAAAAAGACCAATAACTGGGAAAATGGAGACCCAATTGAGAAGGTCCATATGTTATTCACAAAGTGCTAGCTAAAGGTTCATATGAATTAAAGGATTGGATGACCAGGTACATTCCAAGTCCATCAATGTCATCTATTTAAAATATTTTTATCCTTCAATATGGGAAACCATGTCACTGTAGGAACAAGCAACTATATACAAAGCAGCAGGTACAGAAAAAGAGGAAGAGTAATTGGCATAAGAGGCTATATTAGAATATCGGCCATTAGCACGTAGATGGCACATAATGGTGAGATTGATTATAGGTAAACTAATAGAAAAGTGAGAATTAAAACGATGGCTAATTGTTAAACTATTACATGCCTAAAAATATTGTCCAAGCCAAGACATATTGGGTACTCAAAAATAGAACAAGATTGATTAAAAAAAGTTTTTAAATGCTCAACTGATGGATGAGAAGAAAGGCCTTCATCGACTTTGCTTGACGCGCTGATTCCCCCATTCTTGGAACCACTTGTCTCTACTTTTGAATCTTTGTCAACAATAGGAAAGGGAGAGTCAAGGGTTGAGACAGCACCAGCTGGAGAATGGCCTTCAAATGACCAATAGTGTTAGATAGGATTAGCTCGTCACTTTCGGTAGCATGCTTCTTGGTTGTCATGCTGCCAACTAAGAATTGAGGATCTTCAAGGTGGCAAAAGCCACTGCAAATAGTCATGAGTTGGTCCCAATTGGAGATTAGGTTCCTTATGGTTGCGAATTACTTTCAGTTTATTGGATAGCTCTTCCTGTTCCCTAACTATCTCTTTAATGTTGGCCTCAGCCACAGTTGGACCCTCCATAGATTGATTGTAGTCAACTTCTTTAACAGTCTTTCCTTTGACTCGTCGATTGTATTCAGCGAGGTCACTGTGAAGTCTATGGAAAGTTTGCGATCGATAGCAGAGATTGTTAAAGAATTGATAGGTTGTTATGTAGTTAGAATTATTTAACCCAGAATTATCATCCTTTAGAAAGACCTCCAGGCCTAATCGAAATTCCACTAAATTAGTCCTAGAAACTTGTTCATGGGATGGTGAATCATAGAGTTGAGAGTCTGCTTGCATTAATTTAAAGAGAGGGTCTTGGCCAACATACTAGTAGCTAATGAAGTGACAGTTGGTGATGCCCCTGTCGCCTGTTAAATTTTAGCTACCAGTTCCATAATAGACATTGTAGCTGATGATGAAGTGTCGTCCTTTTTATCTTAAAAAGAAATTAGGCAATTAACTGAGACAAAAGGGTAAGAGGATATGGTTAAGGTAACATTGAGAATAAAAAGTATTAGCTTGATCAATGTGGTGTCTGTTTCACATACTCTCCATTGGAGCTCAAAGAACCCACAATATCAAAACCTTCATGCAAAGAAGACGTTGTGCTCTTGGTAGCTTTAGAAGGAGTCCTTATTTTAGAAGCATTCACATCAATAGCCTTGGAGTGCTCAAATTTATGCATTTCTATCGCAGACCCCTTCTTTGTCTTCTTAACTGGAAGTTTAGCTAATTATTTTTGAGTTTTGGTAGCATCATCATCCTCCAAACTAACTTCTTCAAAGGCAATCGTTTCTACAATCAACATTAAAATAATTTAGATTAGCATGAATAGATAATAAGGGTTAGAAAGAAACAGTAGCAACCTATCAATGCCAAAACGTTTCCCATGACTCAAATGACACCCAAAGAACGTAGCCGATTGTATAAATGTCATGCCCTTAGCCTACAAGCGCTAGTCACGTGACATCCGCCGTAATCTCAAGTCCTGCTCAAGAACACAAGATAACATTAAACTCGACTAAACTTAAAAAGTACTTAATGGTAAAACTAAACAAAGTGCGGTACAAATCTCAAATGAATGGTAGTCAATGTATATCCAATAAGTTCGTATATTTATTCTCTGGTTGAAACAAGAGGAAGAGAAATTAAATAAAACTAGCAGCTACAACTAGCTAATCCACTTAGAGCTAATAAAAATCATCCTCAATGTCTTCTACGTAAATTAACTCATACTCTTCAGAATCTGTAAAAGTGGTAAAAATTGGGTTGAGCGACAAATCGCTCAGTAGGTAGTATCTACCCCTTTGTTGGACCATGCAACCATAGTTTTATATATACACATATATATATATATAAATCAAATTATTTGCACATCATTCACATCCATAATCATTGAAAATAACGTTATTTGTAAAACAATCAGTAATAATGAGTGTCACAGCGATTGATAAACATCTTATTCATAACTGTTTATGAAAGTCATAAAGTCATAAGTCATTTCATATCTACTCATAACAAGTACATGCAATGACCGACTTTTGAGTACTCAACCTAGCGATTAAACCCCTTCTACGTGAGCGACCAATAGGTTTCATGCTATCGATTGATCTCATTATATACATGGGTCAATCGGCCGAACTCTACACCAGGCCACTATGACCATTAGGTAGGATTATAGCCCCTACCGTCTATTCCATGACTGTTTAGAGTTTTACTTGACATAAATTCATTTCACACGTCACACGCATAGTTCTTTAATTTCACAAAAGATATCACTCATTTGGTATATAATAACATATCAAAATGCTTCAAATAAGTTACATGATCCATCTTTGTATAGCAAAAATAGAACTTGTATAAATATTCAAGTAAATCATTTAATTAAATACATTTCAAGTAACATATCAAAATATGATTAACAATAAAAATTTTACTTTGAACTTTTAAAATCTCAGAAGGGTAATGTAAGCCCCGATGCAACCAAATACAACCAAAATACTCAACCAGACAAGTAGTCAAGTAAATACAATGACAAAGAATATAAGCAATTTTAAAGCACAAAAATAGAGTAACAATAAAGTAAAAGAAATTCAAACCAATCAAACTCCCAAGCTTCTTCCAAACTTGGAGTTGAATCCACCAAATAGTTTCTTCAATTGATGGTAGTGCTAACCAACTTGTACAAGTGAAGGCTCACTCCTTCCTCACCCCAAACATACTTTGGTTGAGCAAAGGAATTTTACTACTCTCCAAGTAAATCCTCAACTAGCTACAATTGAAAACTTACCCATTCAATTAAGAACTACTTTATACAAGTGAGGCAACTTTTATCAAGGTTTTACCACTCCAAGTGATAGGTTCACCTTCACCAAGGTTTTACTCCTCCTAGAGAGTAACCTTCACTTGAGCAACCTCACAACCCAACTTTTCCAACCCCTTATACAACCAACAAAGAATATTTCTACTCAAAGATCTCACTTGTAAGCTTGTATTTAGTGTTGGCAAAAGTCTGTGTCTTCTTGTGTTTTGGGGTATTTATAGAAGGTGAGAAATGGCTCCAAAAGCCTCTCCAACGGTCAAATATTAAATGCTGTCGAAACTAGCCGTTGGCCTGTCGGACGTCCGAACCATTTGCTCTGCGTCCGAACCATGCGTCCGATAGAAGTCAGAATGTTCAACTTTCATTCTTTTTGTGTCGGACGGCCGAAGCAATGAATGAGCGTCCGATCCAAGCGTCCGAAGAGTATCGTCGTCTGTCGGACGTCCGATCCTCTATCGAGCGTCCGATCCTCTACGTCCGAACCTTCATATTTCTTAACTTCTCTTTGATTCAAATCTTTTCGATTCTCTTTTGGATCAATGACCTGTTCTAACAAATTTCTCACATAAAAACATTAGTCCAAATCTACATTTTGGTTTGTTAATCATCAAAACCAAGGACTGATCAACCAAGGTCAACAATCTCCCCATTTTTGATGATGACAAACAAAATGAAGATTTCTTTGATCAAATAAGTTCAAATAAAACTCCCCCTTAGAAAATGTCAACATACAAAGAAATTTCAATAAATCCTACTCCCGCTTTTGGCATCAATCAAAAAGCAAACTCCCTCTTTATTTTTCAAATCAAGACCATATTGAATGTCAAAACTTTCAAATGTACTTTCAACCATTTAGCATTTTTTGGATCAAATCTTCATGATGTACCTAAGTATGAGAAATTTCATTTGGTATTTTTTCTTTATAGGGTCCTTGGGAGTTAGTACAACATGATCTAGCAATCCACATGGATTTCATACCTTTTCTCATATTTTTCTTTACATAGCAATCATTTTGCATATGTCCAAATTGGCAACAAAAGTGACACATGATAGAAGTATTTTGCACATAAGTGGATTTAATGCAATTAATTTTCTTACTTCTTATCATAGCAAACTTATTTGTGCCTTGAAAAGATTTGCTTTCTTTTGTTTGAGAAAACTTTTGTTTTTCATTTTGGAGAAACTCGTTCAAGTCATTAATTCTTTTCTTTAACAAATTTTGTTCCTCCAACATTTTTTCATAAAACTTTTGTTTTTTCTTCCAACTTCCTTTTCAAATTATTTTTGCAATCAAAAACACCTTTTTGATTTTTTAAATCATCATTTTCCATTCTCAAACATTTGTTTTCTTGAAAAAGTTTGGAGTTTTCTTCCAACAAATCATTTATTTTTGTTTTCAAATCTTTATTTTTAGCATAAGATTCTCTCAAACTTTTATGCATTTTAATCATAAGAATTTGCACATCATCATCTTCATTATCTTCATCACTAGAAGAGTGATAAGAATTTACCTCATCTTCTCCAAAGGCCATTAGTGCCATTTGGGCCAACTCTTCTTTTTCTCTTTTTGAATTGCATTCATCCCATGTAATTTTGCAATCTCCTCTTGAATTTCTCTTGTTGAAAATTTTCTTGAAACTTTTGATGTGAGGAGTTATATCATTGTCCACTTCCATGTTTTCATTACCCATGAAGGATGGGTTATCCCCCACTTGAGATGCTTTAAAAGCTATGCCTCTCTTATACATTCTTGTATTTTCTTCCTCTTGCACTTCGAATTTCAGCTTTAATTCATAAGAGGTTAGGGAATTCACAAGAGATTCAATGGACATAGAATTTAAATCCTTTGCCTCTTCTATAGCATTTATTTTGTTTTCCCATTCTTTTGGCAAGGCATTCAAAATCTTTCTATTTTTCTCACCCAAAGAATATTCTTTTCTAAGCAATTTAAGATCTTGAATAATGTCACAAAATCTACTACACATCTTATCAACATTTTCAAGAGGATGCATTTTGAAAAATTCATATTGATAAACAAGCAAAGATTTCTTTTGTTCTTTAATATCTTGGTTACCTTCATGAAATTCACACAATTTATCCCAAATATCTTTAGCTGATTTACAACCTTTAATTCTACTAGATTCATTTACATCTAATGCATTGCACAATATATACATGGCCTTGGCATTCAAAGAAAGGTATCTCTTGTCTTTTTCATTCAATTCTTGTCTAGTCTTTAATCTACTCAAATTAGTGGTAGAGTCAACTATTCTAGCTTCATAAGGACCATCTTCTACCACATACCATAATTCAATATAAACGGATTGTAAGAAAATCATCATTCTTTGTTTTCACATGCTAAAATGAGAACCATTAAACATAGGTGGTCTATCAATAGATTGCCCTTCTAAAAAAGAAACATTTATGGTTGCCATGATCTTTACTCTAAGCGGTTAAGCTTAATCTCTAGGAGACCAAGCTCTGATACCAATTGTAAGCCCCGATGCAACCAAATACAACCAAAATACTCAACCAGACAAGTAGTCAAGTAAATACAATGACAAAGAATATAAGCAATTTTAAAGCACAAAAATAGAGTAACAATAAAGTAAAAGAAATTCAAACCAATCAAACTCCCAAGCTTCTTCCAAACTTGGAGTTGAATCCACCAAATAGTTTCTTCAATTGATGGTAGTGCTAATCAACTTGTACAAGTGAAGGCTCACTCCTTCCTCACCCCAAACATACTTTGGTTGAGCAAAGGAATTTTATTACTCTCCAAGTAAACCCTCAACGCTACAATTGAAAGCTTACCCATTCAATTAAGAACTACTTTATACAAGTGAGGCAACCTTTATCAAGGTTTTACCACTCCAAGTGATAGGTTCACCTTCACCAAGGTTTTACTCCTCCTAGAGAGTAACCTTCACTTGAGCAACCTCACAACTCAACTTTCCCAACCCCTTATACAACCAACAAAGAATATTTCTACTCAAAGATCTCACTTGTAAGCTTGTATTTAGTGTTGGCAAAAGTCTGTGTCTTCTTGTGTTTTGGGGTATTTATAGAAGGTGAGAAATGGCTCCAAAAGCCTCTCCAACGGTCAAATATTAAATGCTGTCGAAACTAGCCGTTGGCCTGTCGGACGTCCGAACCATTTGCTCTGCGTCCGAACCATGCGTCCGAACCACCTATCGGACGTCCGAACCATTTGTTCTGCGTCCGAACCTTGCGTCCGATAGAAGTCAGAATGTTCAACTTTCATTCTTTTTGTGTCGGACGGCCGAAGCAATGAATGAGCGTCCGATCCAAGCGTCCGAAGAGTATCGTCGTCTGTCGGACGTCCGATCCTCTATCGAGCGTCCGATCCTCTACGTCCGAACCTTCATATTTCTTAACTTCTCTTTGATTCAAATCTTTTCGATTCTCTTTTGGATCAATGACCTGTTCTAACAAATTTCTCACATAAAAACATTAGTCCAAATCTACATTTTCGTTTGTTAATCATCAAAACCAAGGACTGATCAACCAAGGTCAACAGGTAAGTACTAGGACTGTCAATGGGGTTGGGCCAACCCGAGCTCGGCTTGTTCGACCGGACAAAAAGTCCGATGAGCCCGATCTTTTAGTGAACCGGTCTGAGTTTGAGCCTAAAAATTAGGCCCGAATTAAATATGAGCCAAGCTTGGGCCTTATTAGGCTCAAACCTGATATAGGCCCGGCCCTTTAGTTACCTATATATATAATATTTATATTTTGATATTATGTATAATTATATATGCAAATATATTATTATGAAATACTAAATATATATAAATTACAAAATACAAAAATACATTTACAGACTTTTTCATGAGTTTTCTTGAGAGCCAATATTAGTAATGCATAACTGAATCTCTAATTTTTCTTATTGGTTGAGTAAATTTTTGTATTGGTACAATATTGGTTGATTTATTTGTGGTCTACATACACAAATCATCAAGCATGTTTGGATTCAAATCACAAGATTATAAAAAAAGTTTCAACTTTTAAAGATGTATTGGTTTATGATCGCATGTTTTATTACTATTTTTCATGCATTTTGAACTAATTAAATATAAATATTGTTAAAAAATTTTGATTTATATACTTTTTAAGAACTATTATTTGTTCATATTTAGTTTTAATATTATAGTCTTGTAAATGTTAAATTAGTTTTACAACTTAATAGTTATAGTAATTGTATTAAGAAAATTAAGGAGTAATAAGTGAGCCTGAGTTAAGCCCGATTAAGGCTAACAACTCGAATATTATGTGAGTTGAATATGATTTTCACATTTATGAACCCGAAACTCATAACTTGAAACCCAAAAATGTTTCAAATTAAATGAGTTGAGTTTGAGCTTATGAAAGCCCGGCTCATTAGACCCGATTGATAGGCCTAGTAAGTACCATCTATTTTTGTCTGATTGATCGAGTGAAACTACATTAGGTCTTTTAAACTTGAGACGTACCTATCAAATACATAGGTTTTCCAGTTAGTTGATATTTCTTATATATGCATAAATATACAAACTTTGAGCAAGTTTAAGATTCATGTCTAAACCATTATAGGAACCCTAGAAGAATTTTCCTAAATTGGAAAGTTTCTTTTTTTGGAAAGTTTTCATTTTTGGAAGGTTTCCTAAATTGTGAAGTTTCTATTTTTGGAAGGTTTCTTAATTTGGAAAGTTCCTTTTTCTCACGTAAAGTTTCCTAATTTAGAAATAATTATTCATAATCATATTTATTATCTTGACCATTCTACGTATTTATATATATATTTATTATTATTTTATTATTATTCATTATTATTATTATTGTCCTTGTCATCACTATTTTATTTTTTTACCATATATATATATTTATTAATTCGTTACTATTATATTTTGCTTTACTTCCATTTTTGCACATGTATAGGTGTTATTATTATTTATGTATATATGTATATATATAGTGATTTATTATTATAATTATTGTCTTAGTTTATTCCACTTGTATTTATATTTTATTTTCATTATATCTATATTGTTATATTGTTGTTATTATTTTAAGCATTTAAAAGAAATCTAAGACCTATCTTATATTGTATAACTTGATATACAAATGGTAGATTAAAATGTCTCAGACTTCTACTTAAATATCATAGGCCTAATTAAATAAGCGTAAGCTTGAATAACTAAACCTTTTAAAACCCACTCTTATTTTAGGTTGGGTCTTGAAGTTTAATGTCGCTAGCGCTTGCTGGCGACCTTTGCTTTGCTTGTTTTTTTTGTCACATTGCTGAAACTTAACGCGACCGTTGCATTGGTCGCCGCTGCTCCCCTCCCCCCTCCCCTCTTTTTTTCAACTTTCCAATAGATTTGGGTAGACCCTATTCATCTCATAATGAAAATTTAATACCTTATTCCTACTAATCCAGATATTAATCCTTCTAAATCTCTCATACAAGCCCATATATATATATATATATAACGTAACATACATATCCGTAAAATTTTCAAAATAATTTATGAAACTAATAAGACTTAAAAGAAAAGTTTTAACATGAGTTTAAGACTTACAGGTCTAGATGCCTAGTTGCTTGCTTGATTGACAATGATGTCTTCTTCTCCTTCTCTACTATATGACGGCTCTAACTCTAAGCAAATGACGATAATGAGAAATAAGAGTATCATGGTTTCTTTAAACCCTTAGACAGGTATTTTAGATCCCTAATACTACCCACTACCTAGTGATTTTGTGAGGATTCATGTTTTTATTCTTAAAATAGTTATTTTTATAATTATTTACCCTAGAATTAAGTTAATTATATTTTAGTTGTGTGTTTGCCCTTAAAATTCATTTTTCGCGCGCAAGTCGAAAGTTCACGTATTTCGCTTTGGAACGACTAAGGGGAGATTTAAGAAATTAATACTAGACTACTAAGGGTGAATAATTACCATATTAAAGGAAGCACCTTGGAGGATTAGTGCACAAGTATATCAAACCCGAGAGAAAATGGTGGTACGAAACCCTTGTGCGATAACTATTCCTTGTTGACTTTTGGATTGCTTAACCCTTACTTTTCTTCCCAAGCTTCCAAGACAAGCTAAAAACCATCTCACACTCTCTCTTACCTCTCCATTTTCGGCCAAAGCAAGACAAGGAAGAAGGAAGAAGAAAAACTCCATTGTTTAGCTTCAAATCACTCACCAAACCTCCACCAAATCGCAAATAACTTGGAGTAACCTTCCATCTTGGAGCAAGGAACGATCTAGTGGACTTTTCTCGGAGGAATTTCGGTTGAAAATTCTAGTTTCACCTAGGGTTTGAAGGGTAATCATCTCATCCCTATAAACTCTTCATTTCTTCCAAGTTTTAGCAGTTAACCTCCGTGGGTTTGAAACCCTAACCATGTATCGGTTAGCGGGCTTGAGGAAAACCATTTATCTTGCTTTAATCCTAGGCTAGAGGTCTTGAGGAGGTTTGTAGGTAACTGACTTGAGGATTAAAATGCTTGATTATTGTTGTTTATGTGTTATATGAGAGGATTATGGTTAGAAGGACGAGAGAAAGTTGGAAAAACTTGTGGGATTCAAGCTGGCCGAAATTTCTGGTCTTATTGTTCTGTTTTCATTTCGAATTTTTGATACTTGGTGGACTGTGAAATTGATGGATATATGTTATATATTGTGTGTATAAAGTGTCTTTCAAAAATCGTATCATTTGGTTGTGCAAAACGTGAGTTTTGGGAAGAGTTTCAACTCTGGAAATTGATAATAGTGTACTCGGACAGTGCTTCTTTGTCTGAATGTATCTCTATGTACAAAAGTCAAAATTCAGTGCCGTCGGTGGCATTTAAAACTAAACATTCATAGCTTTCTAACGGTATAAAAATCACCTACTGGTTTTTTTTGTGTGAACCGTAGCGAGTCGGCAAAAATTGGCCATTCTGTTTTGACTGTGTATGCGAACGAAACTGGAAGTTGCATCTTGTGGCTCAATTTTGTCCCACTCATGAAATGATTTTCAAAATGATGTCTTCTGATGAATTGTAGTATTTGGAACCTAGTTTGCAACACCATAAACCAATCTCAATTCGGAGTTGTACAGAGCTAGATATGGTTTGGTTTCGAAAATGCGATAAAGCTGGAAATTGGAAGAATTTCCCTTCCTTGTTGGCCGAATGGTCAAATCTGTTTTGGGAGGTTATATTTCAAAAATTTCAGTGTCATTTAACCATCAATTGTTTATTAAATGTTTCTGGAACTTTGGTTTCAAAATTGGAGTGAATTGGGGCTGATTGTGTTGGACAAAACGTTTGAAATGAAAGAAAAGCAAGAGGGCAGATTAGCTTTGAAACATTTTACGAACTTTGGTTGTTTCATTAACTGCCTTCCTGTACAAGTTTTTACCTAAATTTTGGTAGAGAAGTAGTTCATATATGGACGTTTAATTGTACCAGATTTGGTGTGATTTCAATGCCATTTTGATACTCAAATAATAGCCCAAAGATTTCTCCTCAAATCTGGAAATTCACTGAACAGGGTACAAAAACCAACCAAATTCCAACTATTGTATCTTGTTGCTTGAAACTCCGAATTTGGTTCCGCTTGTAGTGTTTAAAACTTTGTATGGGACTCTTATTGTGTTATGAATTTCAAAGGTTAGTTCACTTTTTGTGAATTTTTCCGAATTTCAAAATATTGCCGAAAACCGAGACTGGTTCTGTCTTGCCTTGTTGAATCAGCAACTTTGAGCTGAAAAATGAATGCCTTCCATTTGGAATCTTGGAAAAGCGTCTTCTAGGAACTTTTAGTACATTGAATCTAGTTTCCAAGTATAAATTTTTCTGTTTTTGGACATACCAAACTCAAGATCTGATTTTACTAAATTTATCGCGTAAAGCTGAAATTTTCTGATTTCTTAAGAAACTAACTTTTAAGAACATTCAACTTCCTTTTGAAATTGATGGTTCATTTTAAACCCGATTTCATGGAGGATACAAGTTTTCCTTTGTACTTGATGTTTCCTTGGATTTAAATGAGAAACCTTATTGTTCTTTAATTGTGCTTAGTTCTTGGCCTAGAACTTGATTCCTTATGGTTTCATTCTTACTTTTGAACCTTAAGTTTGAAAAGGCTTGATTCAAGGCTATAACGACTCGCTTTATTCTTTAGTATACATTTGAGAAGTTATATATCAACCTCTTGTTTCTTCACTTTTTAAGTGCGAAAACCCTAAGGTCTTGTTTTTTTCACTTTCATATAAACTTGTTGGTTCTTACCTCAGGACTCGAGGGTAATCAAGAGTGTTATCCAGGAACCGAGACATATCGCACGTAACTGTGAGTGTTCCTCGTGTGTGTGGGTGACTTGAATAGTTTTACTACATGTTTACTTCATATTTATTATGTGTTTAAGTGTTAAATACTCTCCATAATTGCTCCTATATAATTTTTTACCGTTTTAAGGTGAGTGTGTACTTTATCTCACTCGACCTACTAAAATAACAAATTTCTACCATTTAACCGTGAATTTCTGCCATTTATCAGTTTACTTGATTATTTGCGCATGTTGTAAGTTCTTAGTTGAACTGGGCCTTGCCCTTGGTTGCTAACCTGCTCGAGCCAGGATTGGGCTCGATCGGGTAGGTTGGAACCCTGAGCCACCGTTTCGGTAAACTCGAGTATTATGACTGGAGGAATAAGGCGATGGCCAGACAATCGGGAAAATATTGGAGTTATAAGGTGAAGTTGACCGAAACAGTTTCACGTGAACACCGTATCCTTTTAATGTGTGTTTATTTCTATACAATGATAAATGTCTCATTTTAATGTGCCAATGTGAAATCTTGAACCATATATGTGTTATGCTTAATTTACTTGATTTATTAGAACTGCTTATGTGTTTTGGAACCTCACTGGGTTGTTTAGCTCATTCCACGCTTTTGTTTTCCTTAACAAGGTTCAAGACCGAGAGTGCTCACGAATAGTACTAAGTTGTTTTCTTTTGAAGACTTCAAGTTGTATTATAACAATGACTGTAGTACATATTCTTTTGGGTTGTATTTAAACTTGAAAGTTAACTAATGGTAAGTATGAAATGTTTTGGAGTACTTTAAATGTATATTGAAAATATTTGAAATATTTCTAGTTTTTGAATTATGGATTGTAGTGAGTCTCGGCGAGAGTTGGGTAGGCGTTCCGCGGATACCCTAGGGAGAAGTGGGGGCGTCACAAATTTAGATAAGAGTTTTAATTTGTTGTGAACTCTTATCCTATTTTATCTCCTTCCTAACCTCCAATTAACCTTTTAACCTATCCTACAAATATTTTTACTTTTACCTATGACAAATTACCATTTAATTAATTGAGCAAAATAAAAATTGAGAAGAAACGTGGGTTTTACATTCTATCCCCCTTATAAAAAAATTCATCCTCGATTTACGTAAGTTGATAAAAAAGTTAGGAAAATCTATTCCGCATGTTTTCCTCCAACTCCCACATTGCCTCTCGAGGTGTATGATTCGTTCATTGCACCTTCACGTAGGATATGGTCCTCGTTAGAACTTGATCCATCCGATCCACGATTTTCAAAGGAACTTCCTCCACTGACAAGTTCTCCCTCACCTCAATGAGTTGATTCCCCAAAATATGGCTCGGATTAGACACATACTTTCTTAGTTGGAAGACATGAAAATGTTATGTATCATTGACAGAACAAGTGGAAGCCCAGTCGATACGTTAAAGGTCCAACTCTCTCTAGTATTTCGTAAAGTCCTACATACCTTGGACTTAACTTACCACTTCTTCTAAATCTCATCACTCCCTTGGCAAGGGATATCTTCAAATATACATTTTCTCCCGATTGAAATTCTAAAGGTCTTCTCTTTAAATCCACCCAATTCTTGTTTTGGTCTTGATCTATTTTTAGTCTTTCTCGAATAATTTTAATTTTCTCCAAGGTTCTTTTCACCCAGTCGGGGCTGGTGATTAGCTTCTCACCTACTTTATCCTAATATAAGGGAGATCTACACTTTCGCTCATATAACGCTTCAAACAGTGCCATACCTATCCCGCTATGATGGCTATTATTATACAAGAATTCCATTAGTTTCACCACCCTATCCCAACTATCCGAGAAGTCTAGACCACAAGCTCTCAGCATATCCTCTAGTGTCTGTATGATCTTTTCTGACTGTCCATCCGTTTGGGGGTAGAAGGCAGTACTTAGTCTCAGATTAGTCTCTATAACCTCTTGATAGGTTGATCAAAATCTAGACGTGAATCTAGGGTTCCGATCCGATACTATACTCACTGGGATGCCATGAAGACACCCAATTTTCTCCATATATGTCTCTATCAATCTCTCTATTGTTACTCCATTTGACATTGGTAAGAAATGGGTAGACTTGATTAGTCGATCGACTATAACCCAGATGGCATTGTTGTTCCTAATTGTCTGAGGCAAACTTACCACAAAATCCATTGTCACATGTTTCCACTTCTATTGCAGAATTTCTAGGGGTTGCAATAAGTTGGCAAGTTTTTAGTGCTTGACCTTTATTTGTTGGCATACCAAACACTTAACCACATATTCTTCTATTTCTTATTTCATCCCATTCCACCAGTAATTTCTCTTCAAGTCTCTATACATTTTAGTCTCATCAGGGTGAATTGAAAATCTTGAATTGTGTGTCTCCTTTAATAATTTCTGCTTTAATTCTTCATCCCTTGGCACACATAATCTACCCTCTTTCCATAAATTCTCATCGTCTTTCAACCCAAACCCATCGAAGGGTTCCACTCTAAATTTTTCCTTGATCTTCGCAAACCCGTCATCGAAATGTTGTGCTTCTTTAATCCTATCTACTAAGGTAGGTGCAACCTCTAGGGTAGGTAGCATTTCGACAGTGGAGTCCACCGTTTTCAATTTAAAATTCTCTATCTAGTCCCTTATCGTGAGTTTTCTTAATGTCCTTGACTTCCTACTAAGGGTGTCTACTACCTTATTTGCTTTGTCCGAGTGGTAATTGATTGTCAAATCATAATTCTTAATTAATTCTAATTACCTTCTCTATCTCATATTTAACTTCCTTTGAGTAAATATATACTTGAGACTTTTATGATCAGTAAAAATCACACATTGCACTCCATACAAGTAATGCCACCGTATTTTCAATGCAAAAACTACTGCCGCCAATTTCAAATCATGTGTTGACTAATTTTGCTTGTAGGGTTTTAATTGGCGAGAAGCATAAGCGATTACTCTCCCATTTTACATCAAAACACATCCTAAACCATTTTTAGAGGTATCACTATAGATCACAAACCCTTTCGTTCCAGAGGGTAGGGTAAGTACTGGGGTTGACACTAATTTCTCCTTTAATTTCTGAAAACTCGTCTTACATTTATCTGTTCATTCAAATTTTACCATCTTTTCAGTTAACTTAATAAGAGGTATGACAATGGTGGAGAATCTGTCCACATATTTTCGATCATAGCTGACCAACCCTAAGAAACTCCTTATTTCGGTTACATTAGTGGGTCGTGGCCAATCTATGATTGCCTCCACTTTCTTTGGATCAACTCACACCCCTTGAACTAATACCACATGATCTAAAAATGCCACACTATTCAATCAAATTTCATATTTACTAAACTTAACATACAACTTCTCTCTTCTTAATATCTTTAGAACTTTCCTAAGGTGGGTGGCATGAGTTTCTTTATTTGGGAAGTATACTAGAATGTCATCAATAAATACTACAACAAAACGATCTAGTTATCGTTTGAATACCCTGTTCATCAAATCCATAAAGGCTGTCAGGACGTTGGTTAATCCGAAAGGCATTACTAAAAACTCATAGTGCCCGTACCTCGTACAAAATGCATTTTTCTGGATATTTTCGGATTTAATCTTCAATTGATGGTATCCAGATCTCAAATCTACCTTAGAGAATACTTTAACTCTCTTCAACTAGTAAAAAATATTGTCTATCCTCGGAAGGGAGTATTTGTTCTTTATTATGATTCGATTCAATTCCCTATAATCGATACACAATTTCAGACTACCATTTTTCTTCTTCACAAAGAGTACTGGTGCACCTCAAGGAGAAACACTAGGTCTAATGAATTTCTTATATAATAATTCCTGTAATTGCTCCTTGAGTTCTTTTAATTCTGCAGACGCCATTCTATAGGGGACCTTAGATATAAGAGTCGCCTCTGAAACAATATTTATTTCAAATTCTATTTCTCTATCCAGAGGTAGACTAGGAAGGTCGTTTGGAAATACGTTAGGAAAGTCTTTCACCACTAGAATCTTTTCTAAAGGCATTCCCTCCTTCTCCGTATCTGCCACATAAGTCAAATATATCTCACATCCTTTTCTTATTGCCCTATTAGTCTGCATAGCAGATAGAAGTGGTAACTTACAAATTTTTCTAACACCATTATTTTCTTGATAAGAGTAATCTTTCTCATGTGGTTTCATGAATAACATTCTCTTCCCCTCATAATCAATCCATGAAAAATGTCTAACTAGGCAATGCATTCCTAGAATGACGTCAAAATCACTCATGTTTATCTGTACTAAATCCATTTTTAATTTCCTATCTTTCAATTTCACACTACAGCTTGGATATTTAGTATGGGATACTAGTATTCTATTTCCTGGAGTAGCTACTCGGTAAGGGTGGTACGTCCATTCAGGAGACATACACAAGTACTTTGCTAATTTCTTAAAAACAAAAGAGTGACTAGTTCCACAATAAAATAGTACATATGTAGGCACAAAATTGATTAGAAGGGTACCTGTGATTATGTCGCTTGATGCCTCCTCCTCAACATCAGTCATGACATGCATCTTCGCGTTAACTTTTGGTTTCTTATCAGTTGAATTGCCACTCTTATCCCCTTCTACCTTCTTATTTGGACAATTCATAACTCTATGTCCTTGTTTTCCACACTCAAAACAAGCTTCTGTCCCAACTTGGCACTCCCCTTGGTGCATCTTCGCATAAGTCTTACACATGAGAAAAGTCGTTCTAACTCGACAGTCTTCCTGATACATCTCTCTGCAAGTTTTACACATAGGGAAGGTGTCCTCCAGTCATCCTCGGAGGTGGCCCACGACTTTTCTTCACTAAGTGGAATTGTCTGCCAGGCTTTAGTGTTCCCGACACTGCAAGTTCATTCTCTAGTCTAGGTCTTTTTTTCCTAACCTTCTCATTTAACCTTTTGCAATATGCCTTAACTTTAAATCTAGCATCCAACACATTGTTAAATGTGAGAACCCGTATTTTCCCTAATAATTTTTCTAGGATTTTTCACCTTTAATTGCATATTTTCTGCATTTTCTGGCTTAGAAAATTTTCTTGGTGGATTTTATGGGTAATTATAGTTTTTAGATGATTTTTCTAGCAGTGGGTAGTTTTTGAAAAATTACAGATAGATTATGGACGTGGGCCCCACTAGTGCGAAAAGTTCGGAAAATTCGGCCAATAAGGTTAAGTTTCGGATACTGTGTAAAATTTATCGGGTGTTAAGAGATAAGTAGAGAATGTGAAGTGATTGATGTGAGAGGGGGAAAGAAGGATAGGAATGCATTTAAAGTAGTGACATGTGTCATTATATGGTTGGTGGTGATTTATGATTTACTATTCTTGTTTTTGACCTTTTGACTAATTGGTTAAATATCTTAAAAATTACCACAAAAATCACCATTTCTTACTCCTTGGTGGCCGGCCCTCTTAAGCTCAAGAAGGAAGAAAACTTCTTCAATTTTCAAGTTCCCAACTAGCTCAAATCATCTAAACCACTTGCCTCAACTTGTTTCTACTCCATAAAATTCTTCCATTTGGTGCTAGTGAGTGTTTTGGTGAAGTTTTTTGGAGAAGCTAAGGTGTTCTACAACTCCCTCTCTCTTGTTTACTAGGTAAGTGGTGATTACACTTCCTCCTAGACTTAATGATGTTTAATTTGTGCCTAGTGGTGGCTAAAGTGTTGAAATTTGTGATTGATTTCTTGGTTTGAGATGAATTGGTGAAGTTTTTATTTTTTTGAGGAATTTTCTGGTTTAATGTGATCATGGTGTTGTGGTTATTTATGATGGTTGGTAATGAGGGGTTATGACTCTAGTAGGTGTGAATGATTGATAATTGCAACCAATTTTGGGTTTGGATTGAAATGTGAAAAGTTAGGGTTTCATAACCCCCTTTTCTGTCCGGTTTTGGATCATATGGTTAGAGGACGAATTGGCCTTTGCTTAAAACATGAAAGTTGTAGGTATTGATGTGTTCGAGATGCCTGTAAAATTTCAGGTCATTTGGAGTAGTGTAGAGTGAGATATGTCATTTTTACTGTTGCTGTTCTGGGTGATCAGAATGTGCGAACTGCGATTGTAATCGTCTGTTTTGACTGGAATTTCTTTGGAGTTGGATGTTGGTGTCTTCTGATGAAATGTATCTTGATGTCTTAGCTACCGCATTCCTTTGGAATCAATGCATTTGGACCTGTATAGACTGAGTTGGACTAATTACAGCATAGTGTGATTTGTAAACCTGCAATTACGGTTCTGGTTTGGTATTCTGCATTTTTGACCTAGTTGTGCTAGGATTTGGACTGAGTGGCCTTCTACATTGTTGTAGCCCTGTCTTTTAGCTTCGAGATGGTGGGTCTTACACCCTCATCCGATAAGCGTAGCGCATTTTGTGCCATTACCGCATTAGGAGGCCAAAACTGTTTTTGTTGTTAGGGCTAATATACTTGCATTTCCTGATTTTCTGGTTTGCTATCATGCTTATATATGCATATGAAACCCTATTGGGGTTGTGATTGGCTTGGCTTTATGACTCGTTGGCAAGTCTTATGGTATTTGTTTATGTGAGGCCCCAGTCCGATCGTAAGTCGATATTTGGGTTATTTGATATTCGGTATGGAAAATAGGGTTTTATGGCTAGGAAGGAAACCCTAATTCGGATAAGTTTGAAAAATCCTAGTTTACGTATTATTATTATAAGGTTCAAGCTATAATTTATATTCGGTATTCTAGTGTGTGCCTTGACGTAAGTAAATATAGGATTTGTTTTAATTACAAAGGTTTAGTAAGTTTGAATGATTAGCAAACCTCTAGTGTTACAATATTAGAAAGTTTAAGTGGAAGATTAGTTATCGCCCGCCTTTTCTACATTTTCTTTCTTTATTAGAAAAATTTCCAGGATAATTTTTATGAGTAAATATGGGTTTTCGATGATTTTTCAAGTATCGGTTAGATTTTGAGAAAATAAGAACGTATATCGGATGTGGGACCCACTAGTGCGGTAAGTTCGGAAAAATTCGGCCAATTAGGTTAAATTCTGGATACTGTGTAAAATTTATCGGGTGCTAAGAGATAAGTAGAGGATGTGAAGTGATTGATGTGAGAGGGAAAAGAAAAGATAAGATTGCATTTAAGGAGTGACAAGTGTCAACCTTTTATTGGATTTGACTTATGGAACACTATTCATGTTTTTGACTTTTGACCCAATTAGTTAAATATCTTAAAAATTACCACAAAATTCACTCTTTCTTACCTCCTTATGGCCGGCCCTCTCTAGCAAGAAGAAAAAAAAAAAAACTCTTCAAAGTTTAGCTACTACTTAGCTCAAATCAACCCAAAACAAGTGCTTAAGTTAGTTTCCACTCCATAAAAACCTTCTCTTTGGTGTTAGTGAGTGATTTGGTGAACTTTTCTTGGAGAGCTAAGGTGTCCTACAACTTCCCCTCTCTTGTTTACTAGGTAAGTGATGCTTAAACTTCCTCCTATACTTAATGATGTTTAATTTGTGCCTAATGGGAGCTAAAGTGATGGATTATGTGATTTATTTCTTGGTTTGTGATGAATTGGTGAAGTTTTTATTTTTTTGATGAATTTTCTGGTTTAATGTGATCATGGTGTTGTGGTTGTTTATGATGGTTGATAATGAGGGGTTATGACTCTAGTAGGTGTGAATTATTGATAAATGCAACCAATTTTGGGTTTGGTTTGACATGGGAAAAGTTAGGGTTTCATAACCCCCTTTTCTGTCCGGTTTTGGATCATGTGGTTAGAGGCCGAATTGATCTTTTCTTAAAACATGAAAGTTGTAGGTATTGATGTGTTTGAGGTGCCTGTAAAATTTTAGGTCATTTGGATTAGTGTAGAGTGAGATATGTCGATTTTACTGTTGTTGTTCTGGGTTAATCAGAATGTGCGAACTGTGTTTGAAATGGGTTGTTTTGACTGGTATTGCTTTGGATTTGGATGTTGGTGTCTTCTGATGAAATGTATCTGGATGTCTTAGCTATCATATGCCTTTTGAATTTATGGATTTGGACTTGTGTAGGCTGAGTTATGATGTTTGTACTAGAATACGGTTTGTGATCCTGTTTTGCTATTCTGGTATAGTGTCTTGCATTTTTGACCTTGTTACATTCAAAATTGGACAAAGTTTCCTTCTTCAATATTGTAGCCCCTTAAGTCCTGGATATCCCTGTAAATGTTAAGGTTAAACGGATTAGTATAGCCTGAGTTATAAACGAAATACTCAGACCTGTTGTGATCGTCAAATTCTGTTACGTTTTTGGAAAGTTTCTGACCGTGATTTTTTTTTCGATTTTGATAGAGTACGATCTGGGTGTCGACTTCTTCATAAGAAATGTAGATCTTGGCCACAGCTTTGAAACGCTATAAAGTGCGTCAAAATCCGAGTCCCGTAGCTCTAGTTATGATCGAAATAAGAATGCATGTCAGAACTGTTTTTATATCCGGACAGTTTACGACTGGAACTTTGGCTTCACATTTGACTAGGTTACAAGCTGTTTGGGCTTGCGACCAAAACACCAAACTTATAGCCCTATATCAGAGCTTTCTAACGCCCTTGGAAATTCATGAATCGGATTTATAAAACCTGAGATATAGCCGAGCAAACAAGGCCTGCCCGTGAAAATGACCATTTTCTGGTCAGATCTGTTTTGGTCCTGATGACCAATTTCCGTTCCGAATTTGGATTGCCGACCTTCATGAAAGTTGTTCCATTTGGAATGAACCATCTAACTGCCAATTTTCAGCTCTTTTGACCATGTGTAGCATGGACAACAGTTTGCACTCAAAACTGACCATTTGTGTATTGGCCAGATTTCGTAAGTGATTGTGTTTGGTTCATTTGGGACTGAAGCCTCCAGTTTCAGTTCTAGATGTTTTCATAACAGTTGTTGTTCATCCTTTAAGCTTTGATATGGCATCTCATACGCCTTAATCCGATATTCGTAGCTCAACTTATGAGTAAACTAGAAACGAGTGTCAAATCTGCCGTTTCCGCTAACGGCCGTTTCCGTTTCCGTCCGTCATATTTCCGTGCGCGCGTGTCGTTTTTTCCGTTTTGCTTGTTTTAGGCACGATAGTAGCCGTTTGCGATATTATGTGACACAATCTTCTATGTCAGATGGTGGTGAGCTGGGCGGAACTGGTGGGGCCCACTACTAGCTGTTCATTTCGATCCGACTTCGTGTTTTTGCTATTTCAGATTCTGAGTAAGTATTCAGGCCAGTTTGGTGTGTTTTCTTTGCTATGTGTTTGAGATGTGTGAAAAGGGTACTTAGGCGAGGGTGTACTTTATCGCACTCGACCTAAACCCTAATTTGAATTTATAATTGTACTTGGCATATGTATATGAACCTTTTGGAACCAAAACCCTTGAGCTTGTGGCTCGGGGCGACTTTCGAGTAAAGTTTGTGAAGTTTGCAAAGTTTGTGAGTTCGTGGGCCCGATCTAAGACCTGTATGGACTATTCGAGCCGGTTAGGGCTTGGTCGAAGTCAGTCCAACTTAGTCTGAGGTCACCAAGTTTGTAGGTTCATTTTATGAACCAATTTTGTGAATCCGGTTCACCGAGAAGGTGACCAAGTTTATGAACCGAGCTTGCGCCGCAAGTTCAATTTCGTTCGCTCGAGCAAGTTTGTGAGGTGACTGGCCAGTGAGGGTGATAAGGTGCTCGGTGGGTGTACAAGCGGGGTTCTACGGACTATTAGTTGCGGTCGACGGAGTGTCGGCAGGAGATCACGCATGGCATATGAATTGGCTTTGGAGCCACTTGTATCCTTATTATGTGATGTTACTTTTCTGCTTTTGCTTTACTCCTATTGTGTGACTGTTGTTACGTGAAATTTATGCTTTCGCCTCTGTTTACTTACTAAGCATATAGCTTACCCCTTTCCTTTTGTTTTCCTTAGCAGGGGCCGACGCGGGGACTCTTGTCACTTACACTAGTGTAGTTAAGTTTGCGTTTGATTGTAATAGTTGGACTTATAGTATGTATGTTTTGGGTTTTGGTGGTAATTATAAGGATGTGGTTTTGGTGGTAATCATAAGGATGTAATAGTGTGAGCAGGTACTTTGGAGAATGTAATTATAACTCTTTTGGGATTGTATATAGAAATCTTTTGGATTTTCTGGCTTTTATTGTTTTAAGTTTTGAGTCCTGGCGCGAACTAGGCAGGCGGCCCGCCGATACCCTTGGGTTCGCCCTTGGGAGAAGTGGGGTCGTCACAGTTGGTATCAGAGCGCCTAGGTTAGAGGACTTGGGCGAGTGGGACATACGCGATAGGCACTAGGCATACTTGACCACTTTAAGTTGAATGATATCTTTTAAGCTGAAATGCTGGTTGACTGACGACTTAATGTTTGGTAGATATGTATCCGGGCGGTTCGAGTGGTGCGGGACCCAGTGGCGTGGGACCGGGATTTCCGAGTTCGAGAGGCGTAGAGGATCGAGTGCTGCGTAAGCGGGCGATCCGCTATCGGCAGAGACCTGGAGAGCCTTACACTTTATACTCCCCTTTTGGTCAGGTGGCGCACCGACCTTGTGGATGTTGGTACACATACTGTTACCCTGACGAGGTCGTCCTGGCTGTGGACGACGAGCGACGCAGCCTGCTTAGACAGCTAGACGAGGCTAGAGAGGTTGGCCTTGGGCAGGCGATGCGTATTAGGGACTTGGAGCGGGGTCTCCGAGAGGAGAGGGAGAGGACGGATGCTTTGCACCGTCAGCTTCAGGACACACACCAGCACCTCTTCGCTATGAAGAGGCAGCTGAGGGATAGGGCTCGGAGTATGTCGGTCGACTGCGAGCTCCTACTAGATCTAGCTGCAGAGGCACCGCCACGGGCCACCGGTCCAGAAAGGATGGACGAGGTGGACACGTTAGGTTCTGTTGGGAACCTGGGCCCTAGGGGAGGCGATTAGGGTCGTTTTTGTACTTTTGTTTAGCTAGTGTATGACTTTTGTTAGAACTAATTCGGCTAATTCCTTTTGTTACTTGGCCGATTAACTAGATTTTGGAGCCGGAGTGCTCGTGTATATTGGGTTTTGTACCGACTGGAGGTCGGGTAATGTGTAAATCTTTAGGTATGACTTTGTAAATACGTGTATATATTTGAATAGAATTTTGAACTTATCTTTTGTGTGCCTTTTGTGCGTAAGATTTGTGTCTCTTCTTTTGCTCATAGTCTGGATGATAAGTATACGTATTGTTCCGAATTATAGACTTGTACACTAGATGGACTCCGGTGGTCCAAGTGGAGCTAGAGGGCTAGGACAAGGCTCTGAAGGAAATAATGGAAACGGGCCGGATCAAATAGCTACAGCCATCCAGCGAATGGCCGATCTGTTAGAACGCATGGCAAATCCCCAAGGTCAAGGAAGCAATACTGGGAATCCTGGACATAATCCGGGACATAATCATGAGGGCGAGGACCGTGCCTTAGAACGGTTCCAAAAGTTTGCACCTCCTAAGTTCATAGGAGGACCTAATCCTGATTTAGCAGAAACCTGGATGGACCGTATGCTCGATATATTTGCCGCACTTAGGTATTCGGAAGAGCGGCAGATATCTTTTGCTGCGTTCCAGTTTGAAGGAGCCGCTCGAGCCTGGTGGAACGTGATTAAAACCAAGTGGGAGCGCGAACAAACCCCCTGGACCTGGATCAATTTTACCCGAGAATTTAATGAGAAGTACTTGCCGCCCATCGTGCAAGAGAAACGGGAAGATGATTTTATCCGCCTGCGTCAAGGTGCATCTAGCGTGGCGGAGTACGAAACTCAGTTCACTAAACTTTCTCGCTTTGCCCCAGAGCTGGTGTTAACGGAGCAGAAACGAATCCGTCGATTCGTTCAAGGTTTAAATGTGGAAATTCAGGAATCGCTAGCAGCTGCTCAGTTGAACACGTTTAGCCAAGCGCTAGAAAAAGCACAGCGGATTGAGACTGCCAGAGGACAGGTTAAAAAGCCTTTCATGATCGGAAAAGGAGGCAACCTAGCTCAAATGACTCCATGGTCAGACAAAGCTCGCGAAACGAGCCACCTGCCAAGATAAATAAAGGTACGAATGGTCCACGACCTGCAGGGACCCCGAATAACTTTGTGCGGGGTCAGGTAGTGCAAGAGGGGCCGAGGAGTGTCCAGCGTGGAGGGGCAAGTACAGCCGCCAAGTCAACCTGTGGTTTCTGTGGGGGCAATCACACCGATGAAAATTGCTGGAAGAATAGTTCGGTACGCAAATGCTTCAAATGTGGTAGCACCGAACACCTGATTGCCCAGTGCCCTAAGATGAAAAAGGAAGGATTTAAGCCACTGACTGAAGGGACCACAACTAAGCCGTCAAATGCAGGGGACAATCGACCTAAAGGGCCAGCAAGAGTGTATGCAATGGGTCAACAGGAGGCGATTGACCCTTCGGCAGGTTTTGAAGGTACGCTTTGATCAACGAATTAATTTCGAGGACGAAATTGTCCTAAGTGGGGGAGATTGTGAGGCCCCAGCCCGATCGTAAGTCGATATTTGGGTTATTTGATATTCGGTATGGAAAATAGGGTTTTATGGCTAGGAAGGAAACCCTAATTCGGATAAGTTTGAAAATCCTAGTTTACGTATTATTATTATAAGGTTCAAGCTATAATTTATATTCGGTATTCTAGTGTGTGCCTTGACGTAAGTAAATATAGGATTTGTTTTAATTACAAAGGTTTAGTAAGTTTGAATGATTAGCAAACCTCTAGTGTTACAATATTAGAAAGTTTAAGTGGAAGATTAGTTATCGCCCGCCTTTTCTACATTTTCTTTCTTTATTAGAAAAATTTCCAGGATAATTTTTATGAGTAAATATGGGTTTTCGATGATTTTTCAAGTATCGGTTAGATTTTGAGAAAATAAGAACGTATATCGGATGTGGGACCCACTAGTGCGGTAAGTTCGGAAAAATTCGGCCAATTAGGTTAAATTCTGGATACTGTGTAAAATTTATCGGGTGCTAAGAGATAAGTAGAGGATGTGAAGTGATTGATGTGAGAGGGAAAAGAAAAGATAAGATTGCATTTAAGGAGTGACAAGTGTCAACCTTTTATTGGATTTGACTTATGGAACACTATTCATGTTTTTGACTTTTGACCCAATTAGTTAAATATCTTAAAAATTACCACAAAATTCACTCTTTCTTACCTCCTTATGGCCGGCCCTCTCTAGCAAGAAGAAAAAAAAAACTCTTCAAAGTTTAGCTACTACTTAGCTCAAATCAACCCAAAACAAGTGCTTAAGTTAGTTTCCACTCCATAAAAACCTTCTCTTTGGTGTTAGTGAGTGATTTGGTGAACTTTTCTTGGAGAGCTAAGGTGTCCTACAACTTCCCCTCTCTTGTTTACTAGGTAAGTGATGCTTAAACTTCCTCCTATACTTAATGATGTTTAATTTGTGCCTAATGGGAGCTAAAGTGATGGATTATGTGATTTATTTCTTGGTTTGTGATGAATTGGTGAAGTTTTTATTTTTTTGATGAATTTTCTGGTTTAATGTGATCATGGTGTTGTGGTTGTTTATGATGGTTGATAATGAGGGGTTATGACTCTAGTAGGTGTGAATTATTGATAAATGCAACCAATTTTGGGTTTGGTTTGACATGGGAAAAGTTAGGGTTTCATAACCCCCTTTTCTGTCCGGTTTTGGATCATGTGGTTAGAGGCCGAATTGATCTTTTCTTAAAACATGAAAGTTGTAGGTATTGATGTGTTTGAGGTGCCTGTAAAATTTTAGGTCATTTGGATTAGTGTAGAGTGAGATATGTCGATTTTACTGTTGTTGTTCTGGGTTAATCAGAATGTGCGAACTGTGTTTGAAATGGGTTGTTTTGACTGGTATTGCTTTGGATTTGGATGTTGGTGTCTTCTGATGAAATGTATCTGGATGTCTTAGCTATCATATGCCTTTTGAATTTATGGATTTGGACTTGTGTAGGCTGAGTTATGATGTTTGTACTAGAATACGGTTTGTGATCCTGTTTTGCTATTCTGGTATAGTGTCTTGCATTTTTGACCTTGTTACATTCAAAATTGGACAAAGTTTCCTTCTTCAATATTGTAGCCCCTTAAGTCCTGGATATCCCTGTAAATGTTAAGGTTAAACGGATTAGTATAGCCTGAGTTATAAACGAAATACTCAGACCTGTTGTGATCGTCAAATTCTGTTACGTTTTTGGAAAGTTTCTGACCGTGATTTTTTTTTCGATTTTGATAGAGTACGATCTGGGTGTCGACTTCTTCATAAGAAATGTAGATCTTGGCCACAGCTTTGAAACGCTATAAAGTGCGTCAAAATCCGAGTCCCGTAGCTCTAGTTATGATCGAAATAAGAATGCATGTCAGAACTGTTTTTATATCCGGACAGTTTACGACTGGAACTTTGGCTTCACATTTGACTAGGTTACAAGCTGTTTGGGCTTGCGACCAAAATACCAAACTTATAGTCCTATATCAGATCTTTCTAACGCCCTTGGAAATTCATGAATCGGATTTATAAAACCTGAGATATAGCCGAGCAAACAAGGCCTGCCCGTGAAAATGACCATTTTCTGGTCAGATCTGTTTTGGTCATGATGACCAATTTCCGTTCCGAATTTGGATTGCCGACCTTCATGAAAGTTGTTCCATTTGGAATGAACCATCTAACTGCCAATTTTCAGCTCTTTTGACCATGTGTAGCATGGACAACAGTTTGCACTCAAAACTGACCATGTGTGTATTGGCCAGATTTCGTAAGTGATTGTGTTTGGTTCATTTGGGACTGAAGCCTCCAGTTTCAGTTCTAGATGTCTTCATAACAGTTGTTTTTCATCCTTTAAGCTTTGATATGGCATCTCATACGCCTTAATCCGATATTCGTAGCTCAACTTATGAGTAAACTAGAAACGAGTGTCAAATCTGCCGTTTCCGCTAACGGCCGTTTCCGTTTCCGTCCGTCATATTTACGTGCGCGCGTGTCGTTTTTTCCGTTTTGCTTGTTTTAGGCACGATAGTAGCCGTTTGCGATATTATGTGACACAATCTTCTATGTCAGACGGTGGTGAGCTGGGCGGAACTGGTGGGGCCCACTACTAGCTGTTCATTTCGATCCGACTTCGTGTTTTTGCTATTTCAGATTCTGAGTAAGTATTCAGGCCAGTTTGGTGTGTTTTCTTTGCTATGTGTTTGAGATGTGTGAAAAGGGTACTTAGGCGAGGGTGTACTTTATCGCACTCGACCTAAACCCTAATTTGAATGTATAATTGTACTTGGCATATGTATATGAACCTTTTGGAACCAAAACCCTTGAGCTTGTGGCTCGGGGCGACTTTCGAGTAAAGTTTGTGAAGTTTGCAAAGTTTGTGAGTTCGTGGGCCCGATCTAAGACCTGTATGGACTATTCGAGCCGGTTAGGGCTTGGTCGAAGTCAGTCCAACTTAGTCTGAGGTCACCAAGTTTGTAGGTTCATGTTATGAACCAATTTTGTGAATCCGGTTCACCGAGAAGGTGACCAAGTTTGTGAACCGAGCTTGCGCCGCAAGTTCAATTTCGTTCGCTCGAGCAAGTTTGTGAGGTGACTGGCCAGTGAGGGTGATAAGGTGCTCGGTGGGTGTACAAGCGGGGTTCTACGGACTATTAGTTGCGGTCGACGGAGTGTCGGCAGGAGATCACGCATGGCATATGAATTGGCTTTGGAGCCACCTGTATCCTTATTATGTGATGTTACTTTTCTGCTTTTGCTTTACACCTATTGTGTGACTGTTGTTACGTGAAATTTATGCTTTCGCCTCTGTTTACTTACTAAGCATATAGCTTACCCCTTTCCTTTTGTTTTCCTTAGCAGGGGCCGACGCGGGGACTCTTGTCACTTACACTAGTGTAGTTAAGTTTGCGTTTGATTGTAATAGTTGGACTTATAGTATGTATGTTTTGGGTTTTGGTGGTAATTATAAAGATGTGGTTTTGGTGGTAATTATAAGGATGTAATAGTGTGAGCAGGTACTTTGGAGAATGTAATTATAACTCTTTTGGGATTGTATATAGAAATCTTTTGGATTTTCTGGCTTTTATTGTTTTAAGTTTTGAGTCCTGGCGCGAGCTAGGCAGGCGGCCCGCCGATACCCTTGGGTTCGCCCTTGGGAGAAGTGGGGTTGTCACAGTTTACGTGTTCTAGGGCGTGACGTTAGTGCACGACGTACTTTGGACGACGGTGCATGAAACCTCACCTACGTGAGTGGTGAGTATACTACTCACTTGGATGCTTATAATGTGGCTTTGCTATATGTGATTGTGATGCCTTAAAAGCTTGTTTGGCTATTGGAAATGGTTAGGGTGAGGGTGTACTTGACCGCCCTCATTCCTTTTATTCCTGTAAATGACTGTTTACCGTTTCACTGTATTACTGCACTTGCTATATGAGATATTGAATTCCATTCATGGGAAATTGTTTGGGTGTCGGTTGGACGAGTATCCAACGGCCCTACTGTACTACTGAGCTCGACCCTGTTGGTAGTCACTTGAATCGAGCCAGCGAGGGCTTGGTCGTGAAAATTGACTAGCCACGGGGACTGAAATGGGAATCTTGTGGTAATGAGACCTTTGGTTCCGGTGTACTCGAGTATCACCTAAAGTTACTGCTTGGAGTGCGGGCCCGGTTGGGGTATGTTGGGTGGAAGGTATGGAAGTGAAGTGAGGTCTACGGTTTGATACTTTTAACATTGACGGAGGGTCAATGAAGTTGGATCAAGAATGTAAGCGTGGAAATGGGCTCTTGAGAGCCGTCCGTATCCTTTTACCAATTTGTTTTGCTTCTTATTTGTATACTTGAAATGAACGGTTAATCTTAAGTGATCTTTGTTGATTATGTGATAGTTGCTCACTGAGCTTTAGCTCACTCCGTTCCATTTGTTTTCCTTACAGGAAAATGATCATTTTTGGAAGATCATACTTGATGGTTGCCAAATTGAGCCATGTATATGTCTACTTTGAATAGCTCTTTGCATGAAACCCTAATGTGTATTGGGTTCATCTTTTGATTGGCAAACCGAACATGTGTATCCATGATGAATAGCTTTTGACATGCCAATGTGGTTGTAAATGTTAAATTTCCATGTATTCATGTTTGGTTGATGTTTGGTTGGGCTTCGGAACGATTCGACTTTCAAACGGCAAAAGAAAAATTTTTGACCGAAGAGCACTGGACTGAATCCGGCCAGGAATCCGGCCAGAAACTGGCCGGATTGTCGGCCGGATTGCTTGGGGAAAATTTGGAATCCGGAAGTTAGCCACTGGACAGTATCCGGCCAAGAATCCGGCCGCTAATCCCGCCAGATTCCGGCCGGATTCCCCTGTTCCAGGCACTATTCATCGTTTTCGTTTTTTTTTTTATTTGGTTATTTTGATACTTGTGGCTTGTCCGAGCGCGCTTTTACTTTCCCGAAACGTTTTAGAATGCGTGTAACTGCTCGTTAGTCCTGGCGAGAGTTGGGCAGGCAGTCCGCTAACCCCTTTGGTTCGCCTTAGGGGAAGGTGGGGCTGTTACAGGTGGTATCAGAGCCTAGGTTTGAATTAGCCTGGGTATTATAGGAATGCTTGATTTGAGGATTTCTTGTTTATGGCCTTTAAGCTTATATTTATGGTTCATTGTTCTTGTGGTGTAGGATGGCCGGACAGGGTGACTCTAGTGCTAGTCCTTCGGGCGTGAGACCTCGCAGAGCACTCCCCGTGATCCCATATCAGATACGGCCGGGAGGGGCCGTTATTCGTTGGAGCCCGTCTAACCGTCTCCGACGGTGCGCGTGTAAAGAGAAGTATGCCTATCCGAACGCTCTCGTGTTTGCTCTGGACAAGGAGCGTAAGGTGTTGGCTAGAGAGAATGCTCGACTTGAGGTCGAGGTGATCCAGGATAGGGCGACCAACGAGAAGCAAGCTGAACGTATTAAAGAGCTAGAATACGACGTGATTGAGGTCGAGGGTAGAGTTGACGATCTCTGCGCTCAACTGAGGGAGGCACGAGAGCGCGAGATTAAGCGAGCTCGCCAAGTCAGGGGTCGCGCTGAGTCGATCCTTAATCTTTGTGACAATGGCCTTGAGGAGCATAGCGATGAGGCTTCGTGTGCGGGGGCCGAGGCTGGAGAGGAGTCTACCCCGTCGCCTGGGTCCCAGACCCCGGTAACTGACTAGGCCTTGACTTCTAGGCTTCTTTTGGATAGTTTGGTGGTTTTTGTATGTACATAGGGTTAGGGATAGAGCCTTAGCTAGTCGTTTTGGTTGTTGTACTAGCTACGTGTAAATTTCTTTTGATAAGGCCAATCCTCGGGGAATCGTTTATGTTTGTTTCTGACTTGCCTGTACTTGACTCGACTGATTGTATATATGTGTGTGGCTTGATCTTGCTTGGCTTTATGTTTGTGATCATGTTTGCAATGTATATATATGTGGTAGTGTGAAAGTTTTGCGTGTTACTTACATGCCTATTACTACTTTGGTTTAGTACTTTTGCCTAGACCAAGGAAAACTTATGGAAGGTACACGGAGTGGTCGGGGACGTGGGCGCGGAACTAGACAGCCCACGCCGGTTAGGGGTATGGGGGAAACCTCGACTGGACCCGATCCTGAACCACAAGCCGACCCTAATGCGCAAATAGCTGCTGCTATGCAGCAAATGACAAACCTGCTAGCACAAGTAGTGCAACAACAAACCCAGAACCCAAACCCTAACCCTGGAAACCCCGGAAACCCTGGCCATCATGTCGAGAGTGAGGATAGAGCTCTCGAACGCTTCCAAAAGTTCGCTCCGCCAAAGTTTGTTGGGGGACCCGACCCGGACGTTGCCGAAAGATGGCTTGAAAAGATGGTTGACATATTTGCAGCCTTACACTATCCTGATGAACGGCAGGTGACGTTTGCCGTGTTTCAGCTTGAGGGGGCGGCCCGTTCCTGGTGGAACGTGATCCGACAGAAATGGGAACGGGAGCAGACGCCCAGGACTTGGGTGAACTTTATTCGAGAGTTTAATGCAAAGTTCTTCCCTCCTCTAGTCCAAGAGAGGAAGGATGACGAGTTTATTAGGCTCTGCCAAGGGACTCAGACGGTGGCGGAATATGAGAGTCAATTCACCCGTCTGTCCAAGTTTGCGCCTGAGTTAATCATGACTGAACAACGACGGATTCGGCGCTTTATTCAGGGTTTGAATGTTGAGATTCAGAAAGACCTCGCGGTGGCTCAAATCACTGCGTTTAGCGAGGTTGTAGAAAAGGCCCAACGGGTTGAAAGTGCACGGTTGCAAGTCCGAAACTTCCAGGCGAAGAAGCGTGGCTTTCCTGGGAGTAGTTCTGGACAGGGTGAGAAGAGCACTCCTGCTAAATTTGGACGAGGAACGGGAGGTGGTCGACAATCTGGTTCAGGTAGAGGGACTCCATTCAGGGGTGACCAAGCTGGGCGAGGACCAAGGGGAAATGCTCAGAGTGGCTCGGCTTCAGCACCTCGCGGTCCCTGCGGGCATTGCGGGAAGCCAAACCACACCGAAGATAAATGCTGGAGGAAACAGGGTAAATGTCTGCGATGTGGAAGCGCGGACCACCAATTGGCTACTTGCCCGGTCCTGAAACAAGATGGAAAGGGAAGCCAACCACCGCCGAGGACCAATACTGGACCAGCGAAGGGAGATGGGTCCAAACCTAAAGTGCCAGCTAGGGTGTACTCCTTAGAGCCCCATCAGGTCCCAGAGTCTTCAGAGGTCGTACAAGGTACGATCCCTATTTTTCACCGCTTTGCCAAAGTTTTACTTGATCCTGGTGCCACTCATTCGTTTGTTAACCCTGATTTCATGTGTGGCATCGATATAAAACCTGCTAGTTTACCATATGACCTAGAAGTTAGTACACCCACGGGGAATCAACGTTTGGTGACTAGTATGGTTTATAGGGATTGTGAGGTATGGGTAGGTGAAAAGAGATTCTTAGGAGACCTGATAAGCTTGTCCATTAAGGGGTACGACGTGATTCTGGGTATGGACTGGCTAACCAAATATAACGCTCAACTGGATTGTAAAACGAAGGTGGTAGAATTTCACATTCCTGGCGAGGCAACCTTAAGGTTGGATATAAGGGGTAGGTTAGCCTCATCCGCCTTAATTTCGGGCATTCGAGCTAGGAAACTGATAAGTAGAGGGGCGCAAGGATTTTTGGCCTTTTTGATCAACACCCCTACGGATAAGTTAAAAGTGGAAGACGTAGCTGTAGTGAGGGAATTTCCGGATGTATTCCCTGATGAGCTAGTAGCTTTACCTCCAGAACGGGAGATAGAATTCCAAATAGACCTGTTACCTGGAACCTCACCTATCTCAAAAACCCCTTACCGAATGGCGCCTGCGGAACTTAAGGAGCTTAAGTTGCAATTACAAGATCTTTGGGAGCGGGGATTCATTCATGAGAGTGGGTCTCCTTGGGGAGCTCCTGTCCTATTTGTGAAGAAAAAGGACGGAACCTTGAGGATGTGTATTGACTATCGGGGTCTGAACAATGTTACGATCAAGAATAAATATCCATTGCCCCACATCGACGAGTTGTTCGACCAGCTGCAAGGAGCAGTGGTCTTCTCAAAGTTGGACCTCCGACAAGGATATTATCAGTTGTTGATTAGAAAGGAGGATATACCGAAAACTGCTTTCAACTCGAGATATGGGCATTACGAGTTCGCCGTTATGCCCTTTGGACTGACCAATGCTCCCGCCGCCTTTATGGACCTAATGCATAGGGTTTTCAAACCCTATCTAGACCGATTTGTCGTTGTGTTCATTGATGACATTTTGGTCTACTCTAAGACACGTGAGGAGCATGAGGAGTATTTGAGAGTGGTGTTGCAGACGTTAAGGGAACATTAGTTGTACGCCAAGTTTAGTAAATGCGAGTTTTGGTTGGAGAAGGTAGCATTCCTAGGGCACGTAATCTCCTACGAAGGTATATCGGTGGACCCGGCAAAGGTAGAGGCCGTGACAAATTGGAAGAGACCAGAAACTCCCACGGAAATTCGTAGCTTTCTAGGGCTAGTTGGGTACTACCGCCGTTTCATTAAAGATTTCTCCAAACTAGCAGGACCTTTAACTGACCTGACGAAGAAGCATGGTCGGTTTGTTTGGAACGGCCGATGCGAAACAAGTTTTCAGGAATTAAAGAAAAGATTGACCACGGCTCCAGTACTGGTCTTGCCAAATGGAGTGGACGGGTTCGCGGTGTATGCAGATGCGTCGCGAGAAGGCCTAGGGTGTGTTTTGATGCAGAACCGTAATGTAATTTCTTTTGCCTCTAGGAAGTTGAAGCTTCACGAGCAGAATTACCCGACCCACGATCTGGAACTCGCCGCGGTTGTGTTTGCTCTGAAAAAAGTGGAGGCATTACCTATATGGGGTGACCTTTGAAGTGTACTCGGATCATAAGAGTCTTAGGTACCTTTTCTCCCAGAAGGAACTGAACATGAGGCAACGACGGTGGATGGAATTTTTGGAAGATTACGACTGCACCATCAACTACCATCCGGGAAAGGCAAATGTGGTAGCCGATGCCTTGAGTCGTAAGGTGCAAGTAGCGGGGTTGATGATTAAAGAGTGGGATTTATTAGAATCCGTATGTGAGTGGAGACCCTGTCTTGGGAGCCATAAGGTGATATTTAGCAATGTTAGGGTGACCTCCACTCTACTGGAACGTATTAAAGAGGCGCAAAACGAAGATTTGATGGTAAAGAAGTGGAGAGAGAAAGTGGAGAAGGGAGAAACAGCGGACTTCAATTTTAGTCCTGAAGGCATTTTGAAATATCGAAACCGAATTGTGGTACCGAAGGTTCAATCGTTGAAAACGGAAATTCTGGAGGAAGCCCATCGGTCCAAGTATACAATCCATCCTGGCAGCAGCAAAATGTATCAGGACCTGAAAGGAACCTATTGGTGGGACAATATGAAGAGGGAAATCGCCCAGTACGTGCAAAAGTGTCTTATTTGCCAGCAGGTAAAAGCAGAGCATCAAAAACCATCGGGTCTGTTACAACCTTTGGAGATACCCGAGTGGAAGTGGGAAAACATCACAATGGACTTCGTTTCCGGTTTACCGAGGACGCAAAGAGGACACGATGCCGTTTGGGTGATCGTTGATCGCTTAACCAAGTCGGCCCATTTCTTGCCGGTGAACATGAAGTATTCCATGGACAAGTTGGCCCGACTGTACATGGACGAGATCGTAAGGCTACATGGTGTCCCTGTGAGCATCGTCTCTGATCGGGATCCACGGTTCGTATCTCGGTTTTGGCAGAAGTTTCAAGAAACCCTGGGGACTAAACTCAATTTGAGCACGACTTATCACCCTCAGACGGATGGACAGTCAGAGCGGACGATTCAAACTCTCGAGGACATGCTACGAACTTGCATTTTGGATTTTGGAGGCAACTGGGGTCAACACATGACCTTAGTAGAGTTTGCGTACAACAATAGCTTCCATTCGTCGATTCAGATGGCTCCATACGAAGCTCTCTACGGACGCAAATGCCGCTCGCCGATTTACTGGGACGAAGTTGGCGAAAAGAAAGCACTAGACCCGGCAACTATTCCATGGATGGAAGAGGCTCAAGAGAAGGTCAAGTTGATACGGCAACGACTTCAAACAGCCCAAAGTCGACAAAAGAGCTACGCGGATAATCGAAGAAAAGACTTGGAGTTTGAAGTTGGAGACCACGTATTTCTCAAGATCACACCCTTACGAAGTCTTACCACGGGCAAAGGAAAGAAGCTCCAACCGCGGCACGTCGGCCCCTACAAGATCCTGCAGAGAGTAGGAGCGGTCGCATATCGATTAGAATTGCCATCCAGTCTCTCGCGAATCCACGATGTGTTCCACGTCTCAATGTTAAAGAAATATCATCTCGACCCATCCCATGTATTACAACCGGAGGATATTGAAGTAGACGAATCGCTTGCTTACGAAGAGAAACCTGTCCAAGTGCTTGACCGGAAAGTCAAGGAGCTCAGAACCAAGCGGATTCCGTTAGTAAAAGTGCTATGGAGAAACCATGGGATATAGGAAGCTACTTGGGAAGTGGAGGAAGAGATGCGAAAGAAGTATCCAAACCTGTTTGAGAGTTAAGGTGAGAAATTTCGAGAACGAAATTCTTTTAAGAGGGAGAGAGTGTGAGAACCCGTATTTTCCCTAATAATTTTCCTAGGATTTTTCCCCTTTAATTGCATGTTTTCTGCATTTTCTGGCTTAGAAAATTTTCTTGGTGGATTTTATGGGTAATTATAGTTTTTAGATGATTTTTCTAGCAGTGGGTAGTTTTTGAAAAATTACGAATAGATTATGGACGTGGGCCCCACTAGTGCGAAAAGTTCGGAAAATTCGGCCAATAAGGTTAAGTTTCGGATACTGTGTAAAATTTATCGGGTGTTAAGAGATAAGTAGAGAATGTGAAGTGATTGATGTGAGAGGGGGAAAGAAGGATAGGAATGCATTTAAAGTAGTGACATGTGTCATTATATGGTTGGTGGTGATTTATGATTTACTATTCTTGTTTTTGACCTTTTGACTAATTGGTTAAATATCTTAAAAATTACCACAAAAATCACCATTTCTTACTCCTTGGTGGCCGGCCCTCTTAAGCTCAAGAAGGAAGAAAACTTCTTCAATTTTCAAGTTCCCAACTAGCTCAAATCATCCAAAACCACTTGCCTCAACTTGTTTCTACTCCATAAAATTCTTCCATTTGGTGCTAGTGAGTGTTTTGGTGAAATTTTTTGGAGAAGCTAAGGTGTTCTACAACTCCCTCTCTCTTGTTTACTAGGTAAGTGGTGATTACACTTCCTCCTAGACTTAATGATGTTTAATTTGTGCCTAGTGGTGGCTAAAGTGTTGAAATTTGTGATTGATTTCTTGGTTTGAGATGAATTGGTGAAGTTTTTATTTTTTTCAGGAATTTTCTGGTTTAATGTGATCATGGTGTTGTGGTTATTTATGATGGTTGGTAATGAGGGGTTATGACTCTAGTAGGTGCGAATGATTGATAATTGCAACCAATTTTGGGTTTGGATTGAAATGTGAAAAGTTAGGGTTTCATAACCCCCTTTTCTGTCCGGTTTTGGATCATATGGTTACAGGCCGAATTGGCCTTTTCTTAAAACATGAAAGTTGTAGGTATTGATGTGTTCGAGATGCCTGTAAAATTTTAGGTCATTTGGAGTAGTGTAGAGTGAGATATGTCGTTTTTACTGTTGCTGTTCTGGGTGATCAGAATGTGAGAACTGCGATTGTAATCGTCTGTTTTGACTGGAATTGCTTTGGAGTTGGATGTTGGTGTCTTCTGATGAAATGTAGCTTGATGTCTTAGCTACCGCATGCCTTTGGAATCAATGCATTTGGACCTGTATAGACTGAGTTGGACTAATTACAGCATTGTGTGATTTGTAAACCTGCAATTACGGTTCTGGTTTGGTATTCTGCATTTTTGACCTAGTTGTACTAGGATTTGGACTGAGTGGCCTTCTACATTGTTGTAGCCCTGTCTTTTATCTTCGAGATGGTGGGTCTTACACCCTCATCCGATAAGCGTAGCACATTTTGTGCCATTACCGCATTAGGAGGCCAAAACTGTTTTTGTTGTTAGGGCTAATATACTTGCATTTCCTGATTTTCTAGTTTGCTATCATGCTTATATATGCATATGAAACCCTATTGGGGTTGTGATTGGCTTGGCTTTATGACTCGTTAGCGAGTCTTATGGTATTTGTTTACGTGTTCTAGGGCGTGACGTTAGTGCACGACGTACTTTGGACGACGGTGCATGAAACCTCACCTACGTGAGTGGTGAGTATACTACTCACTTGGATGCTTATAATGTGGCTTTGCTATATGTGATTGTGATGCCTTGAAGGCTTGTTTGGCTATTGGAAATGATTAGGGTGAGGGTGTACTTGACCGCCCTCATTCCTTTTATTCCTGTAAATGACTGTTTACCGTTTCACTGTATTACTGCACTTGCTATATGAGATATTGAATTCCATTCATGGGAAATTATTTGGGTGTCGGTTGGACGAGTATCCAACGGCCCTACTGTACTACTGAGCTCGACCCTGTTGGTAGTCACTTGAATCGAGCCAGCGAGGGCTTGGTCGTAAAAATTGACTAGCCACGGGGACTGAAATGGGAATCTTGTGGTAATGAGACCTTTGGTTCCGGTGTACTCGAGTATCACCTAAAGTTACTGCTTGGAGTGCGGGCCCGGTTGGGGTATGTTGGGTGGAAGGTATGGAAGTGAAGTGAGGTCTACGGTTTGATACTTTTAACATTGACGGAGGGTCAATGAAGTTGGATCAAGAATGTAAGCGTGGAAATGGGCTCTTGAGAGCCGTCCGTATCCTTTTACCAATTTGTTTTGCTTCTTATTTGTATACTTGAAATGAACGGTTATGCTTAAGTGATCTTTGTTGATTATGTGATAGTTGCTCACTGAGCTTTAGCTCACTCCGTTCCATTTGTTTTCCTTACAGGAAAATGATCATTTTTGGAAGATCATACTTGATGGTTGCCAAATTGAGCCATGTATATGTCTACTTTGAATAGCTCTTTGCATGAAACCCTAATGTGTATTGGGTTCATCTTTTGATTGGCAAACCGAACATGTGTATCCATGATGAATAGCTTTTGACATGCCAATGTGGTTGTAAATGTTAAATTTCCATGTATTCATGTTTGGTTGATGTTTGGTTGGACTTCGGAACGATTCGGCTTTCAAACGGCAAAAGAGAAATTTTTGACCGAAGAGCACTGGACTGAATCCGACCAGGAATCCGGCCAGAAACTGGCCGGATTGTCGGCCGGATTGCTTGGGGAAAATTTTGAATCCGGAAGTTAGCCACTGGACAGTATCCGGCCAAGAATCCGGCCAAGAATCCGGCCGCTAATCCGGCCAGATTCCGGCCGGATTCCCCTGTTCCAGGCACTATTCATCGTTTTCGTTTTTTTTATTTGGTTATTTTGATACTTGTGGCTTGTCCGAGCGCGCTTTTACTTTCCCGAAACGTTTTAGAATGCGTGTAACTGCTCGTTAGTCCTAGCGAGAGCTGGGCAGGCAGTCCGCTAACCCCTTTGGTTCGCCTTAGGGTAAGGTGGGGCTGTTACATTAAACGTAGGGGTGTAAGAGGTGTTCACTCTTGTCTGAATTCTACTCGACAATCCCTGTATGAATTTGTACGTCTTCAACTCTGCATCCACCATTGTCGATAGGACAAACCTTCCTAGCACCGTGAATTTATTCGAGTACTGTACCACAGACATCCCCGGTATTTGTTTCAAATTTTCAAACTGATCTATTTTCTGCGTCCACACAACAGGTGAAAAAAAGTACTTTAAGAACTCTCAAAATTTCGTCCAATGTTACTGGTGAGGCGATAGTAGGTTCCAGAGTTGCCTACCACTTGTTGGCCTCTCCTACTAAAAAGGGTTTGATGATTTGATGTTTCATTTGCTCCGGCACTTGCAAAAATGTAAAATTATTTTCCATCTCATCTAACCACTTTTCTGCCAAATTCAGGTCAGAAGTCTAATCAAAAGTGGGGACATAGACCCTTTTCATTTTCTCATAATAGGATTGAGTTCTCCCCTATCCATAATTTTGGGATTGGACAGTCTGAATCTGTGCTAACTGTGCTTGGGCTTGTAAAGCCTGTGCTACCCCAATTAGTGTGTAGACACCAAAATTTCATTTATTTAATTCAATTTTAGCTTTATTTATTCTTGTTTTATTTTAATTGATTAAATGATAGTTAGCGTTTATTTTTGCTTATTTTTATGAATTAGGTTCATCATTTTTATTTTAAGATATTTTAGCATTAAAATTCTGAAAAGGAAAATTTGCACAAAAATATGTTTTAATTCTCTTAGATTCAATTTCTTTAAAATAAACGAAAATTTTGCAATGCATTTTGCAATTAGAAATTAACATTTTTGTTTACCTAAATTGATTTTGAAAAACAAAAATATAATAAATAAATAAAAATAAGAAGATAGGTGGAGGGCTTGCATGTTAAACAAGTGTGTTAGGGGAGCATTAGACAAGTGTATTAGGGGAGTATTAGACAAGTGTTAGTGCATGCAAATAGGACAAGTATCCTCATTTTGTTGACACCACATGCAAGGAGGGGATAGGTGGCAAGACACTTGGAAGCCTAGGAAAATTTGGAAACACAAAACAAAGAAAAAAAGCAAGAAAGAAGGCTACGGGAATCTGGAGGGGAAAGGAAGCAAAAGAAAAACAAAAAAGGCTTGGCGGCTGGCGGGTTTGAGGGAGAAAGAGAGGAACCAGAGAAAAGAAAAGGGCTACAGGCTGTGGGCAAGAAACGAGAGAGCAAGGCAAGAAGCAAAAAGAAAGAGACGGCTAGAGAGAGTAGGGGAGAATCGGGGCAGCAAGGAGACTGAGAGGAAAAGGGAGAAATCTGGAAAAAGAGGGAAAAAGCCAAGGAAAGAGCTGTGGGGAAGAGAAGAAAGAAAGAAAGAAAGAGCGGAGAGAGTGAGAGAGTGAGAATGGAAGTGATGAAGCCCAGTTCAGTCTCCGCCTAGTCTGCTCAGACTCTTCTTCCTCTTCACCTCAAATCAAAGTCATCAAAGCCATTCAATCCCCTCAACCTCAAGCCCTCTTCTCCTAATTCATTCCTTCCCCCCTATAAATTCAAAGCCTTTTGCCATTTCGTCACTGTTGCCTTATCTGAGCCGTCTCCAGTTGTCCATTCCACCGCTACCAATCAGTCCCGGAACGTTAGCTTTTCTGAGGAATCCGAAACTCAAATCCATGTTGAACAAGTCGGAAGCCCCTTCGTGGGTCCGTCAAATTTTGGATTTCCCAAGTTGAGCACAAGCGATCAGGCCTTCCCTCTCTTGCTTTTCATTGCTGTCACGACTACTGCATCACTGGTAGGCTTTCTTGCTGCAGCAATTCCCACCTTGTTTGCCATGCGTAGGGCAGCAATTTCTGTTGCAAAACTGGCTGATACTGCTCGTCAAGAGACCCCTAGCACAATGGCTGCTATTAGGCTACTAGCTTGGAGATCAGTGATCTCACCTATGAATTGAAGGACTTGAGGAATCATCATCTGCTCTCTCTTGTTGCTTTAGCATCGTTCAAGATTCATTCTCAGGTAATCCTGATCCCTATCTATGTCGATTTAACACATTTTTTACAAAAATTGGAGCCCATCATGCGTGAAATGTTGAACTTTTGTTGCTGGGTTTATGAGCCATTCCCCTCCTTTGCTATGCTGGGTTTTTAGATAATTTTCTTCCTATATATTTCATGTTTTGTTGGTGAATATTTGATGTTGAATAATGGAGATAAAGTCATGAATTGCATGATCTTTTCAGCCTCTTGTTGCTTCGCGTAGTTAGTGAGCTAAAAGAAAAGAAAGTTGCGAAGGAATGTTGCAGAAAAAGCTCTTGCCCGAAGCTTTGCATGCAAACTTTTAACAAATTGCACGTTGACCCCTAGTTTTCTAAATAATGTTACTATGACCCAAAAAATTGGAAAATTAATCAATTTTATCCCTTTAACATTTTTTTTTCTTTCTTTGATATGATTTAATGTGCTTTTTGGATAGATTTTTAGTGAATTTTAGGATGAAATTTGAGGTTTAATAGTTTTTAAGAGATTTATGATTTTGATTTGGATTTTTAGTGAAATTTTGGGTATTTTTGTTGTTTAATTGTAACAAATAGTTTTTCATTTATTTTTTGTGAATTTTAGTTTTGTTTTGGTAGGTTTCATCTTAAGCCATTAATTTAAATTTATTTTAATTTAGATCCCTAATATTTGTAATAATAATAATTTGACCCATCAAACTTCTTTCATTGTTTCAATTGGGTTCTTGTTTGTTTTAATTTATTGAATATGGGTTGTTTATTTTTATTTGAATGATTTGATTGATTCAATTTCGTGTTTATTTCCGTTTCTTGTTATTATTTGTCAATTAAAGTGATGCCTTGACCATTTTATTATTTTGGAGGGCAAATAAGAAAATTGCATTTCATTAAACAACCAATTCAAGGGAGGTACACTCTACTCCTTTACTTTGATTTTATTTGACCCTATGTGTTCCTATGTGATTTCATGTGTGTAATTACATGCTTTTTCTTGAATGTTTTTTTATTATTCTATTTATTTACTTTATTTATTTTAATTTTTGAATATTTATTTTAATTTATTTTATTTTCAGTTATTTGAGAGGCAGTTAAATGCCAAATTATAATAGTTAGGTTATTATTTCATTTCATTTCATTCTTTCCCCTTTTTAGATTGTAGTTAGGGCCCCCTAATGTAATAGTTAGGTTCCTATTTGCTTTGTGTGTTTTGGATGCTTGTGTGTTACGTGTTACTCGCTTTTTTAGGGTCTTGCATCTAGATATCATGTTTATGTGCTATGTGTTTTACGTGATATTATATGTTTACTTGCTTTTATTATGTTTATATGAATAGTTTAGTTATAATTAATGCATGACGTCACCACACTAGTCCAACGCTAGTTGTGGCACTTTTTTCCAATTCCACACTAGTCCAACGCTAGTTGTGGCCTCATTTTCCATTTCTCACTAGTCCAATGCTAGTGAGGACTTATAGACATGGATTAGTCCAACGCTAGACCCTTAGGAACCGTCCACGCGCTAGATCATGTTTGTGTGACAATCACTACATTTTCATGCATATTTTCTACTTTTTAGGGTTTTTACCATTTTGCATAACATTTTCCTTATATATATATATCCCTTATCCCATAATTCCCCTATATGTATATTCCTTATCCCTGTATGTGAGACATGACATTAGACTTGCATTCCATTGCAAAAAATTAAAACTAGGTTAGATCATTTGCTTGATTAGATAGGAGAAATACCCCCTTAAATATGGGATATAGATGAGTATGACTTTTCTAGCCTTAGCATACTCGTATTCTCTCTATTAAAGGAAAAATTGAAATCACGAGTATTAATTTACCCCGCACCCATTATGATGCATTCCCTTAGGTCACGTATATTTATAAATTATTATTTCTTTCTTTTTTTTGAGTCTCATTTGTCGCAAACTTCGTGACCTCTTTAAAGGGTCACTTGTAGGCATCGCAATTAATGCGATTTGCACCAATCAAACTTTGAAGAGATATTTCGACCCCCTGACAACCATTAGATCTAGGTTTGCATCTATATAGTGACATCCAAATATGATAAATACTTAGGTTAAAAACAAGAAAATTTTTTGACTAAATCACGCAACTAGCCTTGGCTAGGTTGAAAGGGTGCATTAGATTTTATCCTTGCCTTCCCTTTCTTCAAATGTGACTTTCGATTCATTTTCTCTTGATTTTCGCAGATTTGGAGTCGTTTAAAAAGGGTTTTCTCTATTTTTTCTTTAAAATTCATTTTAGGTGACTTGGTACACCTTAACTCAATACCAAATGACGTCTCCTATTTTTCATTAAAACCCTTTTTAAACTATTATTCTTGGGTCAAAATCGTTGCACTTTTTAGTCCCATTTAGGGCCATTTCTTTATTCATTTTTCTAAAAAAACAAAAACTCATTTTTTCAAATAAAAAATTAATCAAAAATTCATTTTTAGAAACACTTTATTTTTCATTCAAAAATGGGGCTCGACATAGTATAGTCACTAATTTTGCGGGTAACATCACGTAGGGTTGATGTCCACTTGGTCCAACCCCTTAGTAACTCATGTTCTGATTGTTGTTTTCTGGATGTGGTTCTTGGTTATGGTTACCATAGTCGTACTCACCATGAGAACTACCATTTTGATTTTTGCCATGCCTAGTGTTTGGTGCCATTTCCTAAATCAAGCAAATAAGTTTCACACTAAAATGAGTATTTTATTCTTATTTATTATATATATATTTTTTAATACAACACAACTAAAGTTAACTACTTGCACGTTTTATACACACTACCCCATAAGACAAAATTTAAAGTAGAGAGATTTTATTCACCGACTCAAGATAAAAGAACAATCAACTTCTTACACATCAGAAATCAACTTCCTAACTTGTTCTAAAATTCCTAACAAATCTAGTATTCAAAATCCCTAATTATGTCCTATGATTAGATAGAGGAACTAATCAATATGAAAATTACCGAAACCAACGTACTAATGATCTTGGAATAATACTCACTAACAATAAAAAAAATCTCTCCTAAACCAACTCTACTACTCATTCGCTAGGGGGGGGTCAGCATACTCAACTACTCCATCTCCTACATCATCCTCAGCGCCATCTTGGTCCTCAACTCCATTTTTCACTGGGTGATTATCTATGGCCATGTCCTCTAGGGGTTCTTCCTCAGGATCCTCCTCCGGGTCATTGTCTAGTTCAGTGTCACTATCAGGCCACAGGTGATTCCACCCAGGTATTTAGGATGCAAGTGGTAAGTGATCATCTATCTAATTCATCACGCGCTGCCTTCTCTCTTCATATTTCACCACTAAAGTATGGTACTCCGCATCCTGATTTTGGAGTAAGGAAGTCACTTCTTCAAATTTCTCATAGTACATATCGGTTAGTCCCTTCTGCATCCCCTTTTCTGCTTTCAACTTATTGACCTCCTCTTGTAGATGGAGGGTCTCGTCGCGCCAACCTTCCTTGCTTAGTCTAATGTGTTCCCTCGACACTATCAACATAGAGATCTCGTGCGTTTGGTCAGCTACTCGATCAGCCAACGCATGAGCCTTCCTAGCTCTGTTCGTGGCTCACTCTAATTCTTTGAGATACACGTCCCTATAGAACCTTAACCTCTTCCTAAGACGACTCACATCACATGAACTAGGCAGTAATAATCCTGATGCTCCCTGTGTATCGGCTCGACCATCTCCTACAATGCCAAAAAGAACACTATTAGTAATGATTTCCTCCTCTCCAAGGTACATAGATCTTTTCAAGTCTAATCTGCTACTTGCTACTGATCATTTTCTTAACAGGTTCTATCTCATAGTGTTATTCATAGCCTAGGCTTTGATACCACTAAGAATGTCACACCCTTAACCTGCACGCGCCAGTCATGTGACATCCGCCGTATTCTCAAGTCCTGCTCAAGAATACAAAACGACATTAAACTTGACTAAGCTTAGAAAGTACTGAATAGTATAACTAAATAAAGTGCGGTACAAATCTCAAATGAATAGTAGTCAATGTGTATCCAATAAATTTGTACATTTATTCTCTAGTTGAAACAACGGGAAGATAAATTTAATAAAACAAGAAGCTACAAGTAGTTAGACTGCTAATCTTATCCACTTAGAGCTAATAAAGATTGTCCTCAGTGTTTTCTACGTAAATCAACTCATACTCTTCAGAATCTGCAAAAGTGGTAAAAATTGGGTTGAGCGACAAATCATTCAGTAGGTAGTATCTGCCCCTCTGTTGGACCATGTAACCATAGCTTTACATATACATATATATATACATAAATCAAATTGTTTGCACATCATTCACATCCACAATCATTGAAAATAACGTTATTTATAAAACAATCAGTAATAATGAGTGACGCAACAATTGATAAACATCTTATGCAACGCAGTTGTAATTTTATTGCACGCATCAGGGGAAGTGGCGACAGTTGGTTTGATAGTATAGAGGATATTAAGCTGTCAGCAAGTGATTTTTTCTCCACGTTGTTCACAGCAGACCGCGCTGCAGGTTCTGGCATCAGGCCGTCACTTGAGCTGCATAAACTTACGCCAGAAGAGAACGATATGTTGCTGAAGTCTCCATCGGTAGAAGAAGTTCACACGGTTATATGCTCGTTGGACTCTCAGAGTGCTGCGGGACCCGATGGGTTTGGAGGGGGTTTTTATCAAAGTTGCTGGGAGTGTATCAAGGACGACTTCATGGATGCGGTGCAGGATTTCTTCGCTGGTGCCTCGTTGCCCCGCGGATTTTCAAGTACCACGATCACATTACTGCCTAAGAAGGAGGGTGCATGTGAGTGGAAAGATTTTCGACCAATAAGCTTATCTAACGTTAGTTCGAAGATCATCTCGAAAATTTTGTCTACCCGCATTAATACACTCCTTCCTAAGTTGATTTTGGAGTTTCAGACTGGATTTATACCGGGCAGGGGGATACAGGATAATGTCCTCCTCGCTCAGGAATTAATTCTGGATTTGGACAAGAAATTGCGTCATCCTAATGTAATTTTGAAATTGGATATGGAGAAGGCCTATGACAGGGTGGAATGGGGGTTTCTTTTGTACATGCTTCGTGAATTTGGCTTTAAGGAAGGTGTGGTAGATCTGGTTTTTCGGTTAATATCCAACGTGTGGTTTTCTGTATTGGTTAATGGGGAGCTCACGAGTTTTTTCAAATCGACTAGAGGGGTACGTCAGGGGGATCCTCTATCTTCTACTCTTTTCCTTTTTGTATCGGAATTCCTTGGACGGAGACTTCAGCAGCTGGTTGCTAACACTCCGAGGTTTAGATTTTTGAGTAAGGGGGGGCTGGTCCCGTTTCTTGCGTTTGCTGATGACATGGTTATCTTCACACGGGCATCGGTTGACTGTCTGCAAGCTGTGTCGTCCTTGTTGCGAGAGTATGAAATTCTTTCTGGCCAAAAAATAAATCTTGCCAAGAGTAGGTTTCTGTGTTCGTCGAAGATTCCTTCGGATACCATCACTTTAATTCAACAAGCTACGGGGTTTCAAGGGCAATCTTGGCCTGTGAGATATTTGGGAGTGCCACTGTTTCGTGGCCGTAGTAGGAGTATTTTATTTGATGGAGTTTTTGCTTCTGTTAGAGCAAAGCTTCTTCATTGGAGTTCCCGCTTCTTGTCTGCTGGGGGGAAGATCATATTGTTTCGGCATGTGTTGAACTCAATGCCTATTTATTTATTGCAGGTTTCTAAACCACCGAAGGGGATTTTTCTAAGGCTAGGTAGGCTGTTTAATGCATTTTTGTGGGATGGCAAGGATGGGAGACGGATTCATTGGTCTTCCTGGGAGAAATTATGTTTTCCAGTCGCAGAAGGGGGTTTGGGTTTCAGATCACTGCTGGATGTAGAGAAGGCGTTTGCAATGAAATTATGGTGGAGAATACGTCAAAAGAATTCTACGTGGGCAAGGTTCATGCATCGAAAGTACATTGGTGACCAACATCCGTCCTCGGCAGAGGTTGGTGTTGGGTCGGCAATATGGAAGCGGGTCTGCTCAGTTCGGACTGTTGCTGAAGCCAATTTTCGTTGGCGTGTTGGTGAGGGGTTTGTCGATTTCTGGTACGATCGTTGGCTTTTTGACGAACCGCTTAGTAGCCAGTGTGATGGGGAGCCTCCTCATTGTTTGGTAGCTGAGTTCTATAGCTCTACAGGGTGGAATATTGAACGTTTGCTCCAGGTTCTTCCTCGATCGGTCGTTAATAGTATTTTGCAGACAAGTGTTGATCCAGCTCTTAAGGATGAATTGGTTTGGGCTCCTTCAACGGATGGTAGGTTCACTGTGTCGTCTGCATGGGATTTAATTAGACAGCGGCGTAACCTGTCTTTGGTGTGGCGCGGAATTTGGTGTCCATTGCTGCCGTTAAAGATGTCTTACCTTGTTTGGAGGATTTTGGCTGGTTTTCTGCCGTTGGATGACAAGCTCCGTTCTAGAGGGTTTTCATTGGCTTCCAAGTGTGATTGTTGTGGTGATTCACAGGAGTCTTTGCATCATATTTTTGTGCAGGGCAACTTGGCAAGTGCTGTCTGGAAGCATTTCTTCCGCGCTTGCGGTATCCCGTGGACTTCATTCTCATGCGTTTCTTCGTTGCTAGTGGTGTGGTTTCAATCTTCTGGGAGTGGGCGTTTGGATCATGTTCGGTGTGTTATACCTGTTGTAGTGTTATGGTTTCTGTGGCGTAGTAGAAATGACGCTCGGTTTGGTAATGTTCCCTCGGCTTGCTTTAAAGTTATTTCAGACATCAATGGGTGGTTGGTTGCTCTGGGGGCTGCGCGTATGTTGAAAAGGTCTCAGTTGGAGGGGGATACGGATACCTACTTTGCACGGTATTTTCAGCTCAAACCACATAAATCTTTCTGTCCGCAAGCTATATCTTGGAGGAAGCCTCCTCGAGGGGCAGTCAAGCTGAACACCGACGCAAGTGTGTCAAATGGGTTGGCGAAAGGCGGAGGAGTGGTACGGGATTTTGAAGGGAAGATGCTTGGTGCTTTTTATAAGGAGTTTGGGGAATGTGAGGTGGTACATGCGGAAGGGTTAGCGTTGTTAACTGGTCTACAGTGGTGTGTTGGGACAGGGTTGTCAGATATTTTAGTAGAAGTAGATTCTCTAGTGTTGGCCCGGCTGGTTACTAGTCAATCGATTGGTAAGTGGCCGTTGTGTAGCATTTTAAGCCAGATTCGGTTGTTGTTAGGTAAGGTGCAGGGGACCATTACGCATATCTATCGTGAGGCGAATGCTGTGGCAGACAGCCTAGCGGCTTTATCTTTGGAGAGTCCATTTGTTACTTTCCAATCTCATCATCTGCTTCCAAGTAGGGCTCGGTCGTTGATTAACTTGGATGCAATGGGCTATCCATATATTCGAAACGTTAGTTGTTAGGTATTTTCTTATTTTTCTGGCATGTATTGAAGGGAGGGTTTGCTTCCTTCGTCGTATGATTTTGTTGCTGTTGAATAAAATTTGGGGGGTTCTCCCCTTTTATTTAAAAAAAAAAAAAAAAAAAGATAAACATCTTATGCATAACTGTTCATGAAAGTTATAAAGTCAAATCATTTCATATCAACTCATAACAAGTACATGCAATGACCGGTTTCTGAATGCTCAATCTAGAGATTAAACCCCTTCTAGGTGGACGACCAATAGATTTCATGACTATCGATTGGTATCATTACATACATGGGTCAATCGGCCTGACTCTATACCGAACTACCATGACCTTGTCAATCAGCCGGATTCTATACCAGACTACCATGACCATTAGGTAGGATTATAACCCCTAACATCTATTCTATGACTGTTTTAAACTTTACTTGACATAAATTCATTTCACACATCACATGTATAGTTCTTTGATTTCACAAAAGATGCCACTCATTTGGTATATAATAACATGTCAAAATGTTTCAAATAAGTCACATGGTCTATCTTTGTATAGCAAAAATAGAACTTGCATAAATATTCAAGTCAATCATTTTAATCAAGTAACTAATATTCAAGTCTATCTTTGTATAATCATTTCTTAATTTGGAAAGTTCCTTTTTCTCGCATAAAGTTTGCTAATTTAGAAATAATTATTCGTAATCATATTTATTATCTTGACCATTATACGTATTTATATATATTTATTAGTATTTTAGTAGTATCCATTATTATTAGTATTGTTATTGTCCTTGTCATCATTATTTTATTTTATTATCATTTATATATTTTTATTAATTAGTTACTATTATCTTTTGCTTCACTTCCATTGTTGCGCATGTGTAAGTGTTATTATTATATATGTTTATATGTATATATATATTGATTTATTATTATAATTATTGTTTTAGTTTATTCCACTTGTATTTATATTTTCATTTTATTTTCGTTTATATCTTTAATTTATTTCATCTATATCTATATTGTTATTATTATTGTTATTATTTTAAGCATTTAAAAGAAATCTAAGACCTATCTTATATTGTATAACTTGATCTACTAATGGTAGATTAAAATGTCTTAAACTTCTACTTAAATATTTTAGACCTAATTAAATAAGCGTAAGTCTGATTGACTAAGTCTTTTAAAACCCACACTTATTTGAGGTTGGGTCTTAAGTTTAATTCTCATGTTAGTCCATAAAAAATTGGGCTAGTTATACTTAAAATTTAACTATTGGACATTCACTAAACCCATACTATATTTTTGGCCCCAGAGATACTTGGCATTTTTTTTTTCAAATTCTATTATTATTATTATGATTTTTATTATTTCTAATAATTGTTTTTCCTTCTATTGGCCGCCCTTCCGGCTAGTTAAGAGAGGAGGGTGTGATGACCTTCCTTTGCTTTTCCTTTTTTTTTCTCCTTTGGTATGCCTTTCGGCCAACATTTCTTATTTGGTCAATGTCACCAGCACTTGCTGGCGACCCTTTTTTTTTTTTTTCCGGCCAACCTTTCTACTTGGTTAATGCCACCAGTGCTTGCTGGCTACCTTTGCTTGGCTTCTTTTTTTTTTTTTTGAAGCTTCAGCAACGCAGAACCACGGGTTTGGAACCTCAAGTTTTTAGCAAGTTTGTATAATACTAGTTTTTTAACAACTTTTGCTACAGGAACCCCAAAAAACTTATCAAAGTTTTTAACCTACACACTTCAAAATAATACACAAAAAACTTTCCCTTCAACTTTTCTTCTTTTTCCTCCCCCACCCACCCCACCACGTCCTCCGTCGCCGGCCACCACCTCTACCACCACTTCCGGCGCCGGTCACTATTCCGGTTGTTATTGCCAGCCTTCCTCTTTTTTTTTCTCTCCCTCTCCCTCACCCCCTCTCCTCCTCTCCCCTCCCCGTTTGACTGATCTGTTGGTGTATGTCTCTTTTTTCCTTTCTCCCTCCCCCCTCTCCTCTGCCTCCCCCGCCACCTTCTCCCTCCCGCTAGTTGCGATCTGGTTGCCTGACTAGATCACAACTAGCGGGAGGGTGAAGGTGGCGAGGGAGGCAGGGGAGAGGGGGAGAGACAGAGCTAAAAAAAAAAAAATCCATGGCTGCAACAACTCTGGCGTCGGAGGAGGAGGGGAAGAGGGCAGAGGTGCCGTGGGAGGGGGAAGGGAGAGGTGCCGGAGGAGAGAAAAAGAGGGGCAGGGGAGTAACTGATGCAACGGGAGGAAGGAAGAGAGGTGCCGGGGGAGGAGGAAGGGAGAAGAAGAAGAAAGAAAAGAAAAGAAAAATAAAGAAAAAAGTTTTTTAACCTAAAAATTTTTCTTACAACTTCTACAGTAATTTACAGTAAAGTTTTAGACAAACACCCAAAAAACTCACTTTCCAAACGGGGTCCACAATAGCAGTGGCAACTTCAGTATCGCACAACCACAATAGCAGTGGTGACCAGCCATTGCTTTCCCCCTGTAGACACCAAAATTTTATTTTAATTGTATTTTATTTTATTTTAGTTACCTAAGTTTGTAAAATGATAGTTAGTTTTTTATTTATTTTAGTAAATTAGATTCATCATTTTCTTTTTTTAAAAAAATATTTTTGCATTAAATTTCCAGAAAATTCTCACAAAAATTAACTTTTTTTTAATCTTTGCAAGTTCATGTGTTTTGTAAATAAAATCACGAAAAAGGAATTCAATGTTTTGTTTACTTTAAATTTGCCTTAGTAAGTAAAAAGTAAGTAAAAAAGTAAGAAAAATAGAATAAAAAGAAAATAAAAAAGAGCAAAAGATAGCTAGGTGGAAGACATGCAAATGAGCCATGTGGGTTTGGTCTTTTGTACACCACAACATTCAAAGGATAGGTGGTAAGCACAGGTGGAAGATGGGGGAAAAATCTGGAACAAAATGGAGAAAATCTAGAACAAAGGAAAAAAGAGGGTTTCGGCCAAGTAAAAAAGAAAACAAGGGGGTTTTGCGGCAGGAGGGAAAAGATCTGAGGAGCAGGGAAAGAAAGGAAAAACTGAGAGAGAAATAAGAGAGAATTGGAGAGAGCAAGGAAGGGAGAGAGAGGTTGCAGAGAGAGAGAGAGAGAGAGAGGAAAAACAAGAGAAACTGGGAGAAAAAGAGAAAAGTAAAAGGAAGAGGGTTTCGGGCTAAGGAGAAAAGTTTCGGGCAGGAGAAGAAAGAGCAAGAAAGGAGAGGGGAGGATCTAGGGGATAATCGGGAAGAAAAGCAGAAAGGAAAACGAAAGAAAGAGGGAGAAAGAGAGATCAGAAAGACAGCAAAAAGAAAAGAAGAAAAGCTGCAGAATTTATAGGAAAAAGGGCTGATTTTAGCCATCTTGTGATGAAATTATATCATTCATTTTAGCTTGATTCCGGTAGATTTCTGTTTCTCTGAACACTAGGTAATTAGGAGAAGGAGTTTTGTTCAGATTATTTTTGCAAATAACATTGAGAGGGCTCCCGAATTCAGCCCCAAAACCCGCTACTTGGTTTCACTGGTGCGGGTTCGAAGCCGCAACGAAGCAATTCCAGCAGCTTTTTCACGCATTTCTTGTCCTAATTTCGATCCAAAAAGCTACATCAGGTACTCCCCTAGATTGATGTCGTAGTTCCTTTCATCTTCATTCATTGTTGGGTCGTGATCTTGAGTTTCTTGGTCGTTGTTGTTTGCTCTTGCTGTTTCCATTCCTGAGTAGTGGGATGAAGATTCCCCCATGTTGGCTTGTGATTAAATGTGATGTTTGAATAAAGGAGACTTGGATGTTGTTAGGGGTTTCATTATTTTCTTATTTTGCTTCTGGACTTGCATATTTGGCAGAATTTCTTGCCGAAAAATGAAAACCCAGAAAGAAGTTGCAGAAAGCTTCTGAGATTGCAAAAGTGTGATTTCGAAGTTTGCCTGGCTAGTTTCCAAAAATTTTCATTTTGACCCCCTAACTTTTACCTAATTTCACTATGGCCCAAAACCTTCTGAAATTAAACCGATTTTGCCCTTTTAACTTTATTTTTTCATTTTTTTAGTGATTCATTGGTAGATTAATTCTGGAATTTAGAATATAATTAGGATTAAATATTTTTAGTTGATTTTTTAGCTTGTTGGGTTTTATAAGAAGAGTTATAGATTTGGGTAATATTTTCGTTTGGGTTTGTAAGTGGATTTTTGATTTATCTTTGTGAGTTCTAACATTAGGTTGGGTAGGCTTTATTTAGAGCCCTTAATTTAATTTTTTCTTTAATATTTGACCCCTAAAATTTTGTAATAATAATTTGACCACCAGAACTTTTATAATTTTTTCAATTAGGACCTTGCTTGTTTTAATTTCTTAAATATATGTTGTTTATCTTCTTTAATTAGTAATTATGCTTCATTTAAATGCTCTAATTGATAAATTTCATGATTATTTTCATTTCTTTACATGTTATTGCTTTTATTTGTTAATTAAATTGGTGCCTTGATGATTTTTGTTAATTTTGGAGTTAAATAGGGCAAATCCATTTCCCCATTAGCTACTACTTCAAAGGGAGGTATCCTCTTATGTTATTTAAGTGCTCTTATGTGATTTTATGTGTGTAATTGCATGTTTTTTGAATGTTTTATTTTATTTATTTATTCACTTTATTTGTTTTTAATTTTGTATATTTATTTTACTTTTAATTTTTGATTATTTGAGAGGCATTTAAATGCCAAATTGTAATAGATAGGGGGTTCAAGACATGTATTTAGCTAGTTTCTGTAATAGATAAGATTTAATTCTTGTTAAAAATGTATTTAGTTAGACAAGTGTAATAGTTAGATTATTATTTTATTCTTCCCCCCCTTAGATTGTAGTTAGGACGCCGAATGTAATAGATAGGTTTCTATTTGCTTTTATTTGTTTGTGTATTTGCATGCTTGTGTGTTTACATGTTTCTTCACTTTCTTAGGGTCTTTGCATCTAGATATCATGCTTATGTGCTATGTGCTTTATGTGATTTATGTGTTTACTTGATTTTATTATGTTTTATATGATTTGTTTAGTTATAATAAATGCGTGACGTCGCTACACTAGTCCAACGCTAGTTGTGGCCTTTGTCCCCGATTTTTACTAGTCCAACGCTAGTGAACGCTTGTAGAAATGGGCTAGTCTAACGCTAGACCCTTAGGGATTGTCCACGCGCTAGAATCACATGCTTGCATGACAATCACTATATTTCATGCATATTTTCGACTTTTTTAGGATATTTACCATTTTTGCATGATATTTCCTCTATATGTATATCCCTTATCCTTATGTGTGAAACATGACATTTAGACTTGTATTTCATTTAAGAAAAATTAGAAATAGGTTAGTGCATTTTGCTTGACTAGATTAGGAGAGTACCTTTTGAATATGGAATATGGACGAGTATGGCTTCGTAACCTTAGCACGCTCGTATTCCCTCTATAAAAGGAAAAATTGAGTCACGAACCTTAGCCCCCATATCCGTTATATTGCATCCCTCTCTTTTAGGTCACGTATATTTGTATATTATAATTTTTCTATTTTTTCCAAATCTCATTATTGCATATTCGTGACCTCTTCAAAGAATCACTTTTGGGTGTCGCAATTAATGTGATTTGCACCAACTAAAATTCGAAGAGACATATTGACCCTTTCAATAGTCATTAGGTCTAGGTTTGCATTCATATAATAACATCCAAGTGTGATAAATTTTTAGGTTAAATTAAGAAAATTTTTAGACTAAATCACGTAACTAGCCTTGGTTAGGTTGAGAGGGTGCCTTGGATTTTATCCTTGCCTTCCCTTTCTTCAACTGTGACTCCTGAGCCCTTTTTTCTTGATTTTCGAAGACTTGAAGTCGTTTAAAAAGGGTTTTCTCTATTTTTTATTTAAAAAATCATTTTCAGGTGACTTGGTACACCTTAATTCAATACCAAGTGACGACTCATATTTTTCTTAAAAACTCTTTTTAGACTATTATTTTGGGTCAAAACCGTCGCACTTTTAAGTCCCATTTTAGGCCCTTTTTCTTTATTTATTTTCTAAAAATAAAAAAATCATTTTCACTTAAAATTAATCAAATATTCATTTTTATAACTTGTAATTTTATTTTCAAAAAAATGGGGTGCGACACCCCCTTTTCTTTTTTTAGCTTCAGCAACGCACAGCCACAACAGCAGTGGCGACTTGCCGCTGCTCTCCCCCTTTTCTGTTTTTTTTTTTTAAACGTCCCAACAGATTTGGGTAGACCCTATTTATCCCATAATTAAAATTTAATACCCTATTCCTACTAACCTAGTTATGAATCCTTCTAAATCTCTCATACAAGCCTATACATATATATATATAACATAACATAACATATATATCCATAAAGTCTTCAAAATAATTTATGAAACTAATAAGACTTAAAAGAAAAGTTTTAATGTGAGTTTGAGACATACAAGTTTAGGTGCCTAGTTGCTTGCTTGATTGATAGTGACATCTTCTTCTCCTTCTCTACTCTCTGGCAGCTCTAGCTCTAAGGAAACGATGATAATGAGAAATAAGAGTATCGTGGTTTCTTTAAACCCTTAGACGGGTATTTTAGTTCCCTAATACTACCCACTACCTAGTAGTTTAGATAAGAGTTTTAATTTGTTGTGAACTCTTATCCTATCTTATCTCTTTCCTAACCCTCAATTAATCCTTTAACCTATCCTACAAATACTTTTACTTTCACTCATGGCAAATTACCATTTAATTAATTGAGCAAAATAAAATTTGAGAAGAAACGTGAGTTTTATAGTAAATGTGTGAAAAAGTGAGTTCTAGTTACTGGGTTTAGATTGGCATTATGGGAAACAGAGGAAAAGTAAGGATCAGTTCGGCCAAAAGGAGCTGCCAGAATCGGTGGAAGAGGGGAAATACATTGTTGATAATAGGTTTCAAAGAGTGGGGCATTTCAATCACTAAATGTGTATTGCTAAAGACATTCCCTCAGATATGTAGCACGCCAATTCTCGTCCTTGCGCTGGTTTACGGCTGTTACTTCTTTGAGAATTTCATCCCGTTGATGGGTGCTCCAATTGATACCATAATATTTCTTGAAGGCTACAATTTTTACTTTATGTTTACCATTGGTTGGGGTCGATTGACATTTGCTTTGCTTGGACAGCAAGAGGGAATAGAATAGATAGTAAGTCATCATTTTTTTTGGACTAATGATTTGTGTAATCAATCAGTTAGAGAAGAAAATTAGAAGATGCAAGCTCAAATGATGAAAAAGGTAGGAGATTGAATGACTCAAGAGCTGGCACTTTGGCTTATAGAAAGCCTTGAAATCGGCGGCATCCTCAAAGTTAACCTTGGTGGTCACTGGTGAATTCAATAGTTAAGTGGCAAAGGCTAGAATGGCTTGGCTGAGGCTAAATTGTCGGGCCATGAATTTGGAAGAATGCAGTTCAACACCGACTCTCACCGTCTTAATACTCGCGGGTGGTATGTGATCATACACATAGTCAAGGCGCTGACTTACTAAATATGATTTCCATACTTCATTCCATTCAGTTTGCTCCTTGGATGACAAATTGGTATGATTGGGAGTTAATGCAAACTAGGAAGGGGGGAATTGGTTGTTCCAGACCACGTCAAAACAGGGACCAGTGCTGATCGGATCCTCATAGAAAATATGGAGGTAATTCTAAAACTTTAGTGAGCATGGTTGTCGATTACAGAAGTGGTTGTCTAGGATACAGATATTGCCGATTAGAATAACGCCAATCGGATGTACCATTGGAAGATAGCTCTGTAACCAGACTTGCACGAACCATATTGGTCCCCTCACTGTTTGAAGAGTCTGGAATCCAAACAGGTACAATAGATGCGGCATAGAATAGCAGGGGTGAGGGCCAAGTGAATGCCTCTTGACAAGGGAATAGTCACATGATAAAACTCTTGGGTGATTTGAAGTGCTGATGTGCTGAACATGTAATGGCATAGCCAAAAAATCAAGAAATCAATGTGTTCATTGTCAGAGGCGGGAGATGTTTCATATGGATTAAAAGCGGAATCTAGAAAGCGGCCGTAGGATTTGCCCTCTTTATTGGTAGGGCCAAAATTTTCGGAACCCTTGCCATCAATAGATTGAAGTCCATGGTTGTGCCATAGGAAGGCAATTGTGATGGCACTAATACCCATTATTGTAGGGGTCATCAAACCACAGGTCAATAGGAAAGTATTAGGGGAGGTGCTCTAGAAGCATCGAGCTGCAGCAAATAGATCATAGTTGGGAAGAAATGGAGACTTGCAGAGTTTGATAGCATTAAAGATGCTGATTTCTCACCAAGTTGCTTCGAAATGAGCTTGAAGGCGATCAGCCATTGGGTAAAGCAACCATGAATATCGCATTTTTCATTTCTCCAAAACCTTTGAAGATGTTGGCGGTGTCAAGCATGAGGGTTTCATGTGTAGGTTGTGTTGTGTCTTGTTTGACAGGGATTTGGGTAACTAAAGTTTCATTGTAAGAAATGTAAAAGGGCCCTAAGGTAAGAGGGGTACAACGAAGAGATCAGCACTTGATCTAAGGCTTTGGAGCCGGCAGATACAGAAGGAGTTGCCCCAATACTGGCGGTAGCCATGGATGCTTAGCAGAAATCAGTAAAGGAGTTGCGAGGCTTGGGATTTGGAGGATGAAAGGAAAGCAGATTATAAAGGAGATGAAGTGAAATTGTCTGCGGATAGGAAAGAGAGGGGACATAGAGTCCGAGCAAGAAGAGAAATCTTTTGAAATTCAAAAGAAACAAACCAGATAAGGATTGTTATTGATAAATTCGAGTATTAATGAGTACTGAGTGTAGGTTGAGTGAGCTAGTGAGAAAATCTTTTCAAATTCCAAGGGGCATCTTGAAAGATGGAAATGATCACTCGGTAGATGACAGTCATAAAGAACTTTGATTGAAGGCAATTAGAGCAATTAAGATGGATAGTGAAGAGTTAAATCAAACACGCTATCAGCAAGTTAAATGCTGATAAAGTATTTGAGGAGGGCATCTGTTTGGGTAATATTCATCCAATATCGGTTAGAAAGGTGTTGATTAAAGATAAAGAAATATAGCTATGTAATGGCTTGATAAAAAAAAGCAGTGTTGTAGCGTAGTCAGTTGCATATACAGTAAGCCGATCTGCAATTGGTGTAATAAACAGACATGTAGAGGGCCTGCAAATTGTAAGGAGTTGGCTGCAGTGATTCAAGGGCTGCAAGATAAGTAGCGCTTACAAATCAGCAACCTGGAGTATATCAGTAATGAAGCCGGATCAAGACTGATAGGTATGAGGAGTGAAGATTCCATATGAGATCAGGGATGATAGTTAATATTTACATACTCATCAGTGCATACAAATGTGTACTAGCACATGCTCATCGATAGAAATAGAGCTGACAATGGCAGTTAGAGAGGAGCTATGTGTATTGGCTCACATCCCTACAAATTAGGGATGAGGTGGTTACGTGAACCCCAAAAATATAGGAGTAGGCAGTTATCACTACGGCTTCGAATCCTCTGTCCGCAAAGTAGTTTTTGTCCCTTATTTGTACAACTATCACGTGTCTCTAGCCTTTTGTTAATTCAAACTCAAATAAATCGATAATAATCGGTTTACAAGTTTACTCAAAATCAATTAAAATAGATAATTCAAAACTTTTTTTTATTTTCTTTTTAACAAAAAAGAATCTTGTTGATTTGGGGTAAAAAATAAAAAAGAGTATTAGTTGATTTCTATGTTTATGATCAACAAGACTCTTTTTTGTTAAAAAGAAAATACAAAAAAGTTTTGAGTTATCTATTTTAATTGATTTTGAGTAAACTTATAAATCGATTATTATCAGTTTATTTGAGATTAGGTTAACAAAAGGTTAGAGACACGTGGCAACTGTACAAATAAGGAACAGAGATGACAGAGACTACTTTGGGGACAGAGGATTCGAAGCCTATCACTACCCATATTTGGAGACCAATATTACTAACATAGAGCATTACATGGGGATTAGAGGAAGTTGGACTGCTGATTTTGAGAGGGAAAATTCACATCTATAAATACCTAGAGATACGTCAGATTGGACACTGACATACTTTCATTCCACAAAACATGACAAATCTGACGTTTCTTTCTTTTTAAACAGTTTTCGTAGAAAGTTAGGCTAAAATTAGGATTTCCCAAAGCTTTCTTAGATTTCTTAGGCTAATTTTAGGATTTCAGGTTTCACGCAATCATTTCTTTCCTGTTTCATGTTTCAGCACTTTCATGTTAGTTTTCGTACAAATCAGCAAGTTCCATTTGAATGTTCTTCACATTTCCAAGCAGCTTTCATGAGTTTTCCAGCTTCCTTTACATTCCATAATTCATCAGCATTAGTTATTAGTTCTTGTCTTTTTACCTTTCCTTGTAATCGGTTGCTCTTGGCACGAATTATAAGTCCTTAATACTACTCAAAGTAGGACAAATAGCAATCGTAAAGCATTCCCATTTTCACCAAATCGGTCCATCCATCAGGTTTTAAATTCCTAGTTTTCTTCATACAAACTAGGTGGCACGCTTGCAACCATCACTCCATCAGCAACAGTTTGTTAGCCGGGAAAAATCGGCACAAATAGCTACATTTCAAATTACATTCGCAAGGGCAAGTAGAACATTGAATTTTCCTCCAGACGGGAGCCAAGATACAAAGTGATTATCACTTGAAAGATCTGAAGTTTGCTTCATGAGTAAATTTTACCTATCAAACAATGAATGGAATTACAAAAGTACTAATGCTTAAGAATGAAGACCAATGAACACTCTGCTGCATGGTCCGGTTATAGAAGTACTAATCTGTTGTTAGTCTTAAGAAATAATGTTTTTCCCAGTAGTCAGTCAAGGAGTAACGAATTCTTCAATGATAATGCTCCTGATGTAGACTGCAACATTGTTTCTGGATTTTTATCCTTCAATCAAACCTTTTGTTTTAGATTTTTTAAGTCTACGAAACAAATGATTGATGCACTAAATATCATTAAAAATACTCTTACTGGCAGTGTTAATAAGACAATTTCTTCCCTTGTCAGCTGTGTTGATCTTAGCTTCTTACATTAAATTAGTGTTGTCCTTGTGTGGTTAATATGTTGCGATATGCACATCAAACAAACTTATCTGGTGCCTGTTAGTTAGAATGTCAATTTTATTTGAGAATAAATTGCATCCAGCTGGATCAGATCAAAGTTGCTATTGTTTAAATCTTTGGAGTTCAATTGTTAGAAGAAATGATGCAACTGAAACTTCACCTACACAGGATCCTTTAACAGGCTTCAGTGCATAATTTGCCCCCACAAGGGTTTACTTCGCCTTCTGTTATACTTAAAAAGTTTCATATCATGATTTAACCAAAAATGTCTCTCTTGAGTGACATACTTAATATTTGCGGAACAAAAGTAATGACATTTAGGCATTTAGCTTCCGCTTTCTGAAATATGATCTTTTTCTTTCTTCCCAGGGAGAACTGATTGGATTTTCCATCAGAAAGGTGGTTATAATTTTATTCTCTTGATGCCAGACAAGAAGAAAAGAGCTGGAAACCCTAGTTCTTAGATGTTGTTAACATGATATAGAAGACCTGATTGAATGAAAGTTGAACCGTTACTTTTGTCTGAACCCTTCCAGCATACGTGCAGAACAAAAGGGATAAATGTTTGAATACTCCAGTTCTGTCCGATAGTAATATCTGCTCTCCAAGAGGTTGAGCAATCTGCACAATATGCTTTTCGGACTAATGAGATTTTCTGGATATCATTTTAGCAAAATTTGTTACGCTGAGTTCCAATAATCCTCAAACGGGGGCAAAGGAGTTGTGGGCCTTAAAAGACAGAAGCTCGGGTGACCAAAATATTGATGATGCCGCAGCTGTTCAATTGATTTTATGCAAAGCTTTGGACAGACAGTGGAGCAACATCAGTATACAAATTCACAACAAGGACCTACTGAAGTGCCTCAAGTTTGGCAAATCCTCAGACTGCAGATTGACAACAATCCTTGAAAATATATTGTGTTTAAAGTCTTTGTTTCGAGTGTGCTCCTTTAGCTTAGTTAATTATGATGATAAGGATGTTTGTGCTAATATTAGCTCTTATGCCTTAGGCATTTTGTTGGATGAGGAAGTTCTTGTTCCTCCGTGCCAATGAGCACGTGATGTACATATTTTCGGGCCTTTGCTCGATTTGTTAACTCTTTTTTATAGTTCAATGCAAGCAAACTAACGTTTCGAAAAAAAAAAAGAGTTCCAATAATCCAGCATCATTCCTAACTAGTTCTCAGTTCTGCAACCTTCAAGTAGTGCAGTCAAATTACAGAAGGCTAAGACAACTTCTATCTGTCTTAGGCTTAAACATTTGAAGATTCACAGAAGTGTTAATTTTCAGAAAGCTTTAATCTGCAAGAACTGATGCCCCCTGCATGCGACATTTCTAAATCGAGATCCAAATATCAATTAATAGTGCAAGCTAATATGGAGGAATGTCCAACTTCAGTACTAATTCCTGGTACAAATTAACTAAATGCTCATTAACCTTACATGAAGCTGAAGTTAAACTCTTCCCTAGTAGTATTGCCTAATTTGTTTGGTGGCTTCAGACAAAAAGTAAATGCTTCATGACATACTAATGTAAAATATAGAATTCAATGCTAATAATTGAGGAGTCAAATGATGTCATTCGATAGGAAATGTAGGCATAAAATTGAATCTGATATGCGAAACTGCAAGAATACAAATTTGACCCAATTCAAGAATGGATTTTCCTGATCTTGATAGAGACCAAGTTATTTCTTTAATAAAGGAGATGAAATCATCGACTAATAAAAGAAAATATGCACTAACAAACATTTATCTACTGACAAATCTTTACAATTCCAATGTAACAGTCTACCAGAAGGTTGGAACAGAACAGTGGAGAAAATCGCCCCACTCTGTTATCAGCAGAAGAGCCTGATCAAACATTATTTCCTTTGCCAGCAACAACTGTTACATGCTTTCAAGGGTGTTGCAGCATGAATAATTCAGTCTGATCAAGCACTATTAAACTGCTAATATCAAACCGTTTCACAGTAAACATGCCATCAATAAAATAAATAAAATCATTAAGGGGTTGAGGTTGTTTAATTGTGCCAAGTGTCATTCCATGTCAGTCTAATATAAAAAATACATACTGCTAAGTGACAAAACAATTACTTTTACCTCCGTGGGACTAAAAATGGTAGGAATCTTTGGCCGCATTTCAACAAGCAGAATCCTAATTCAGGAAGCAAGATGACAAAATATCAATCTCTAATTAATGACCCCAAAGACTACAAGTTGTTCATCTCACATGAATGGATTAAAATATCCGAGTATTATCAATAAGTGCAAAGAATTTTGCTTATGGAGAAAGGACGGCCAAAATGGCACAGCATGGTACTGTGGAACTCCACCAAATTTTCAACTATCAACCAAGTGCATAATTCCAATTCTTACTATTGTGGTCATTGCTCAATCACGCTGACTATTCCTTCAGGGATTTAGAATTATGAATCAAAACGTTCCAAAACCGTTCGGCATATCGAAACATGACTAATATGGATGCCTTATTCTTGTCAGCTTCTCAATAATTTTATTCTTTCCCCTAAGCAAGTTTGCCTCTTTAATTTCTTTCTTTATTCAACAGTTGGCATTTTTTATTAGCTTCCTTTCAAGGTAGGCTTGGTTGACTTAGTTACCAAAAAGTATTAATGGCGACTAAGGAAGGATAATAAGTTCTGTTAGCAGAGTAGAGAGAAGAATGCAATAGGATCTAAGCAGATTAAGCGTATAAAATAGCTACCAGAAGTAGTTGGGAATTCTTTTCTGTCACAGAAATCACATCAAATCAATTAGTGCTACAGACATTCTTGAAGATTAATGATCTATAGAAGAACCCCATTCTGATCTTGGAATTGCCCAGAGCGAATGAATATGTTGTGACATTTTAACGAGCTGCACTAGTTGACATGAAACTAAAATTTGTGCTAAATTTTTGACTGGTAATTAGTTGGCGATTTTATCAATCGGATTTACCTTGCAGACAATTGTTTTGTCAATAACAACATTAAGCTTTTGTAACATCATTTATTTAACTGGTACTACTGCTCGATAGAAAAACAAATGAAACAAAGTTAAAATGGTCACCCAAGTTTGTTTATAGCCACATTATCTCCATATTTTGTTCCATATGAATGGATGGAAATGGACATTGCTCAGACTTTCACTTAATTTTTGCACAAGGAGCCAACCATGGGGAGTATGTGAACAAATAATGCACACAATTGAGGACTAATTAATCGGAAAGGAACAAGAAACTTAACAGGAAGAGAATATTCTTTTGGTATAGACTTGGATGACCTTATTTATAGCCACTGATAGGGGCCATTTCTCACATCATAGTTCACCAATCTGCATAAATCTACAATTCTCCTGCCACTATAACTCACTGATTTCACACCACATTGTACCCAAACTAGACTCTTCTTGAACGCCCGCATTACTATTCATGGCAGGATCTGAAACCACGAAAACCCCCACTAACACCATCAGCACAAAGAAGGCACAGCCAACCACATCAACAACACGGAGATTTGTAGGTGTAAGACAAAGACCATCAGGAAGATGGGTAGCTGAGATCAAAGACTCGTCTCAGCGAATAAGACTGTGGCTCGGAACTTATGATACACCTGAAGAAGCTGCTCGAGCTTATGACGAGGCAGCTAGAGCTCTACGAGGAGAAAATGCGCGAACCAACTTTGCTGCCGCAAACCCCCCAAACTTGAGCCAATCCGGTTCATCACCTTCTACTGGTGCAGTAAACATTCCTGAATCTGATGCACGGCATGGGATGAGTTTCTCTTCCTTGAAAGCAAAGTTAAGCAAAAATCTACAAAGCATCATGGCTAGGACTTCGGAGACTAAGTCATCCAAGAGCAGAGTAAGTGACCACTTCACCTTTGCTAGTATCTTTCACTTCAGGGGTCAATACCAAAGGCCTGTTGACATAAAGAATATTGAAAAGGTAGTGCAACCAAGTGTAATTGTTCCCCATGCTTCTGATAAGCCATTTTCCTGGGAGAGCTCAAGCGTATCTGATTGTAGCAATGAATGGATTGGTCTCAGGCAGCATGGTTTCGACTCAGACGGATCAGATGTCAGTGAGGCTTATCTTGGGGATCAAATGATGGGTTGGATGAGCAGTCCAGAAGTGAGTGAAGGGTCAAGGAGTAAAAGGTTCAAGGTTTCATCTTCTGTGGTGATTCCTTCAACTTTTGCTGAATCTCCATTAAGTGGCACCCCAAGATTTTGTGAATCACCGTACAGTGGTACTCCCAGATTTTGTGATTCTCCATTTAGTAATAGTACACCAAGTTTTTGTGATTTTCCATACAATGAGGAGAATTAGAGTCTTAATTTTCTTTTTTACTTTTGATTTTCAAGTCAGAGAAAATTACTGCTTGCTTCTGTTGTAATCCAAGTAATTGAGCTTTCTGTTAGATTTCCAAATACATGAAGTTTTTGAGGTGAAAATCCTCCCCCATAAGGGCCGAGAAGTGAGGTCAGTTGATTAATGATTCAGGCAAATCCATCACTGACCACAAAGAGTTGATCGAGGAGAAACTTTTATGACTCAGAGTTTCCAGCAGAATTTGTAGTATGTTTTCATATGCTAGAAAAAGCAACCAAGCACAATCCTGATACACATTTGAAATATCCAAGTTCAACTTTTAGACATTATCGTTTATCAATTTTCTGGTTTAATCTGCATAACGCTGAGATGATCAAGTTGGTAATCCACATCTTATAATTTTTGTCCCTTAATTTTCCATCTCTCTTCCTGTTGGATTTTATAGTTTAATTGGACAATTTTGTCAGAAAAGAATATGGTCATATAGATGATCTCATGAAAAGACCCAGGAAGTGGGGAAGGCTGATCAGTAAGAAAAGCATTTGAAAGAAAGCAGGCCATGCACTACAAAAAAAAAAAAAAAAAAAACAAAAAGTTACTACTATATTGCTGGAATGTTCTTTTCTTACAACTCTAGCTGCTAATAATAAATTAGACACATGGATTTGTTTCTTCATGGCCGTTTTTGATCCCCCATTCATCATGTATTTCTCAGCTAAAGATTAATTAAACAACGGGTCTTTTTCATAATAGTTACATCATACACCATTTGATAATTAGTAAATCATAGATGTTGATAAGATTTCGGCATTTCAAATTTTTGAATTGCTTTGTCTTTTGAGCAAAAAACAAGAAATTGTATTCGATCAGTCGTGTGCAACTGATGGAACTTGTACAATAGATGTATGCAAAACGCAACAAAATCTCTGTTTGGATTAGCTGTTTTTTGGGGTGTTTTTGAAAAATTTTATTATAGCAGAGTTTTTAGAGTATATTTTGGGATATTTTTAGAAAATATTTTGAAATATTTAAGAGTAGTAGAGTTTTTAAAATATTTTTTGAATATTAAAAGAAGATTAGATTACTTTTTAGAGTACTTTTTAAAAATTTTTATAGTATTTGAAAAACTAGTGGATCCAAACAGATACATGATGTAATTCCAAAATGATATGAAGACATAATGACTCCACCCTATTTTCTGGATTTTTTTTGGCTGTCTCCGTAGAAGGAGGATGTCGCTCCTAAATTTTATTGATAAAGTAAGAAAATGGAGGGCAAGGATGGAATTAGGGGCCGGGTAGGGGCAGCTGACATGTTTTCAAAAAACCTATATAGGCCTCCTAAAGTTTTCTAAACTTGTACATGAAGTCTTAATTTTTAAATCAAATTTTATCACTTTTCCCCCTCCAACATGTTCGTCATTATCACATTTAGATATCAACTAGAAGGAAAACACCGCGTGATGTGCGGTGTAATTGTTAGGCTCGATAAAAAATGCCCAGTTATTCAAATTTAGATATTAAGTATGAAAAGTTACATAAAGGTATAGTAATATCTTTGTGATTTTGTAATTTTATTAAGCAGTGAAAATAAGTAATTTGTTAAGAAAATGCAAGACAATATAATAAGATTATTGAGATCATTATGATGTTCCTTGTTTATACATACAATTTAAGATGTTCCTCATTTCTGCGTAAAATGTGAGTTGTAACTTGATTTTGCATACAATGAAAACAGAACAAACAAAGAAGACAGATATAATCGAGGTGGAGCAAAGTCCTCTGAACGAATTGATACAAAGTTGAGACCAAACATAGTTCAACCTCTGCTACAAAAGTCGCCTAATGGATAACCACACACAAATGTACACAATTCATAGATATAGCAATAATCCATTCAAAAAGTTCTAAGCAATATGCCAAATCCAGAATGGCAAATCAAGAAGGCAAAAAGTATCAAGTTCGAGTTGTACAAAAGTTGAATAGTATGAATTCAGCTTAATCTTGTTTTCTTGGTGGAGTAGCTGTCCATATTTTAAGAGTCATCTCCTTCTACATTATCTGTATCATCGAACTTTTTAGCAAGTCAAGGACAAACTTTTAAAGAACCATTCGCTTCTCTTGCAGTCATGAGTTTTCCAGCAATTTGCTTTTAGGAAAAGACAAATGTGTATTACAAGTTCAATTGAGTGTTCATGTACTTGGAGTTGAGCTCCACAATCTTAGCTTGATGGCAAAGTGAGAGTCATTTTTTGCGCTACTTGCTAACTGGACAGAAGTGGAAATGTCATTAGTCGCAGAATACTATATCACTGTGTAGTGCTACCTTACATCTGCTAATTGTGTTTGCACTAATTTGATATGCATCAGAAATGTCTTTGTTTTGAGTCGCTCATGAACAAATTCAAGAGGAAGCTCAACATGCTATGAGCAAAACTAAAATATGTCAGGTAACAAGTCCTACAGAGAACTTGGACCTTTTAGCAAAACTACTACAGAGCCTTATCAAGGACAGAAATGCTCCATACTATCCCCTGTTTCATTTCAGCTTCTTATCTATTTCTTATTGTTGCTTCTCTAAACACTCGTTACATGATTTCAAAATACTATTAGGATGTGGCAAGGACAAGGCTCCTGAAACCTTGTAGCAGAATGTTATGTTAGCGGCAAAAAAGGTTGACACAACATGTATGATACTACTAACAAAAAGTTACCCGTTTCATGTCAAAGTAAATCATATCCACTCTCCAAGTGTATAATACTAATTCAAAATTGCAAACTGACATTCACAGGTTCTACTTTGTTATGTACCTGGGGAGTAATGGAGTAATTTAATCTTAGAAACCTCATTTACTCTAACCATAATCCAATCGATAGCTAATATTCCCCCAACTGCTAGTTGGTAACATTTGCTTAGAGAGTAGAAATTACTGTATATGAGACAAAAATAAAAGGAATGCTGCCACTGCCAAGCAGTCAATGCAGATTTACTTTTATTTAAAAGCTTAACATTGCTCAAAGCAGTAGTTGTTGTAGATAGAAGCCTCTCTCACATGGCAATGTCCAATCAACAGGCATTTAATGGAGTACAAAAGCAACAAAATGTTTGTTAATATGCTAATGCTTTGTAATTTTTAACATAATTGTTTACCTTAAAAGATAAGCAGTTGAACAGCACATGTATTATACAACAGGTTAGAATACATCAGCAATTGTAGTTGATTACACATCCATTTAGGCTGGGCTTTTTGCATGGTATCTGGCAAAAAAAAAAAAAAAACTGATTTAGTAACTAACCCTTTACCTAGTCTTTGAGGCTCAAACTAAATGGCAACTAATAGTCAAATGGCACAATTAATTGCATGAAACTTTGATTTTACCTAGCTATATTTCAGTTTCATGAACTTATTTTGGTCTACAAGTTTTCTGATGATTTCATATTGGAACAAACATACAAAATGGAAATTCCTAAGAAGTTAAACTCCCAAAATTTACATCTAAGCATAAAGTAACAAAATATATGCAAAACATGTATAAAAAAAGCCTAGCAGGATAAGAAAAGAATGCTAGAAAAACTAACCTCTATGTATGGAGGAGCAACTAACGGCAGAATTGATGCACAACTAAAATTCCCAAAACAAAATGATGCTGCAAAAGTTATTGAAGTTTAAGATATGAGTTCAAAGTTTTAGAAAGGTAATAAAATTTGAAAGTTGTTTTTAAAAAAATGTTGACATTGGTACTCTTGAGAACCTATAATGTTAGCTCAAACCTTACTGCAAGTTGTTAGTGTTATAGAATCAATACCACTTTATTCCACTTCAAAATTAGTGTTATAGTCTGTTTGGATTGTTAGTTATTTGGGATTATTTGGGATATTTTTACTGTAGCACTTTTTGTGATATGATGTATGTGAGATAAAAAGGTAATTGGGAAGATAAAAAAGTGTATTGAAAATTGTAATGATGATGTAAGCAAATAAAACTAGGTAAATAATGCTCAATCCAAACAAACTATTTCATCTGCAATTTTATTCTTTGTATACCAATGAAAAATACAAAGGCAGAGACATGAACAATAACCAAGAAATTGATGATTCAGTTATTTTGAAAAACCCAAGCAACAACTAAACAGGAGTTGAGAAATTTAAGCATTCATTGTCAAGGAATCGTCAAAAATTCCTTGCCTTCCAGTAAGGAACATTCTCAACAACTCTATGATATGTGACAGACTTATACAGTATCAATGTTAGCTGAATTCCACAAATTTTTTGAAATTGCTAGCTTTATAAGTATTCAAACATCCTAACAACATAGAGCTCTAATCAAAGATACCCACAAAAGATACTAAAGTGCATTCAACATCACTAACCTTCTTCCATTTCTACATCCTCAGCCTTATGAAACCAGCATTTAACCAAAATCATCACTTTACACAATCAATTTACATGGATTTTACAGTAAGACCAGAGGCATAGAGAAACTTAGCAGAACAAATCATCATAGAGAAACTTAGTAGAACAACCAATAGGCACTGACAGAGAGAGAAACAACAAGAAAGCAAATAATAAGCAAGTGTAAAGTGAAAGTCAATCAAAGATATTTATCTTAAAAATTGGTCTTAAATTTTGTATCAGGGTTGCTCCTATTTAATATTCACAAAAATTACACGAATTACTGAAATTTTTGCTACTACTTGTTTAATCAAACTTTTGATATCTATTCTATTTCCATTAAAAATATATTGATCCAAATCAAGAAAGAAGGCCCCAAGATGGAATTTCACCCACATGACCATAAAATGTTGCCCAAAATAAAATGTTGCCCAAAAAGTATAAAATAGCTAGCTGTAAAAAGACAAAAATGTCAAAATCATTACCAACTAACTAAAACAATTTAAGAGAAACAGCCAACCCACACCCTTTTAAGAAGAAACTTTTGAGAGCTAAAAAAAAGAGATTATATGAACAATCATGAAAAAATGCTTCATTTCTCTAATTCTTAAAAATCCATGGAACCAAAAAGAATGCTCCTTGTGAGCTAAGAATTCAACAAACATTTTTGGAAGAAAACACATGAAATGGTTAAAAAGAAAAAACCTGCCATCAGTTGTTGTTCACTCTTCTTCTATCATATAGCTGCCATTAAAAAAAGATGCAAACAGCTTTTAGAAGACCCAAAAAAAAAGAAAAAAAAAGAACTGGAAAAAAATGACTAAAAAATAATCACATGATGGGTAAAATAAACCTTTGAGGTTAATGATTTCAGTAAAACATCTGGAACCATAGGAAAATGCGAGAACTCCATTAAAATCACCATTACTTCCTCTTCAATTTTCATCATCTTTTTTCACATTAAAAAAAATGCAGCCATTGGTTGGGATTTTTTGCTTCAGTTCAAAATCTGTTTTTCCTTCTTTTTTCCAAAGCTTCTTTGGCCTTTTGTGTTTTTTCCCTTCTTTTTTAATTTCATATTTTTCCTTCTCTAGACTATTTTTTCTTTCTCAAGGGTCCTGGCCAAATTTCATCTAACCATCAAGTACAAACCTTACCATACACAGCCAAAAGGTCAGGGACAAATATTGAAATTATCAGTTTTTAAAAGTTTTGTAGAAAAGAGATTGTTTTTGAAGTTTCTAATTTCCTTCTCAATGATTCACATGAACCAAAACCATATGAGAAGGAAAAGAGAACATAAGAATGGAATGGCAGTATGTGTGTGGAAATCAATTGCTAAGCATCATCAGCTAATCAAAGACACGGAGCACTAATAGTCTAGAGACAAACCTTTGTAGAAAAGCCCCTCAATCAAGTCCTTTAGCAGGGGAATGCATTCCATTAGGGATATACAAGGGGTTATTAACAATCTGTTAAAAGTACAAATCTCCAATTACAAACAACTATAGAAACCAGCAAATAAACAAGGCACAAAAAGAATAACAAGCATTCCTGTTCTTTACAGGACACTTGTACGTGAGGAGGCAGTGGGAATACATTATCACGTATTCATGCTTGTGAACCCACTTACCGACATGTTAGCTACTTTGGTATGATAGTTTGAACCTAATTATACTAAAAAAAAAGATGTAAATACATAGGGCCAAGTGCTTCTGTAAGTACGCAGAAGTGAAGCCTCAGGTCTAGCATACTTTCAGCATCAATCATACAACTACCTAAACAGCACTCTGGTGTGGTAAAAATAGGAATCCCAGTAGAGCAGCGAAGTTCATTGTTATCATCCTAAAAGTAAAAGCAGGTTAAGAGAACTTGACAAACCGAAACAATCACCGATGACAAAAACAAACCCATTAGAAGGTGCATACCATCTTGCTCAATAGGAGATCCTCACAATCCAACAAAATTGGAGGGTTATTTCTAACAAAGAAAAGGTAACAAGGATGTGCTATAACAAAAAGAAAGACTATTTCTTCCTTTATTGTTTGGCATTTTTTTGGTCCAGAGAAAATTTTTTTGTCTTATTTAATCTTTCTTATGTGCCTTACTGAAAGGCATTTGTAGGTGTGCACAAAACCACCTTAGTGGACCATGATCAAACATTCTGGAAATTCTTCAACAACCACACAACAAAAATAACCTTTTTCAAATTCTGTCTTTCTGGTGATAACCGGGCATGATATACAAGATGAAAAAGCTACAGTCAATTTAGTGAGACAGAGACCTTATAGAGAGGAATATACAACAACATCCAGATGTCAGTGTGCAAGCATAGGCATATAGTTCTTCTACCAAGTAAGGATCCACCTTAATGTAAAAATATTGCGAAAACTGCAGTGCATTACCTTAACAACCTGACTAACACTAAAATCACCAATCTTCACAATCCCAAAAGCAACTACCAAGAGATTATCAGCTGTAATATCACCGTGCACTACATTCTATGAAATTGGAAAGATATTACTGCAAAACATTAGAACATTTTAATGTTAAGCAAACGATATAGAAAGACAAAAGCTTAGGTTAAGTTGAATACGTAAGACATCATAGGAGAAAACAAATGGTTATTTTCTTCAGCAAATTATAGGCACATAAGTAGGTGAAATAATTTACAAGAGCACTCAAGTTTTGAGACTTCAATCTTACCAGAGTTTCAGATGAAGGTAACAATACCATAAACTATGTACAACAGAACAACATCATGGTAAAAAAAATTCCTAAATGATTCAACTTGCAAAATTATTTGAGGTAATCTATAAGCTTAAGTAGCAATCTGTCAAAGGGGAAGAGCTTATACTACCTCATAGGCAATGCCATGATTAAGGAGAATATAGACTGTAAAACCATGTAAAACCCACAATTGGCAAGGGTAGTCTTAACACAAGCTAGGATACTACCGACTAATAAGAAATTTTTGTGATTACATCTCTAACAGACCTTATTCGGGAAGCAACAATATGCATTGGCAAGTAGAAGACAAAAATGGAAATCCTATCCTTACAATGCTTGGTAGTGAACAAAACTGAAGTATGGTCATCAACTATCACTAAGAAGCTCTTTTTTGGATGGCTTTGAGCTCAAAACTACCACAAAGAAGATTAACATCTACTTCATGCACAATGGATTAGCAATCAAAGGTATTTCAAAGAATGTCAGAAAACAAAAAAAAAATCGATTTTAGTAAAGAAGCCTTGGGCTGGCAAAAAAAAAAAAGCCACAAATAAGCAGCAAGGATTAGTTTTTCATCCAATAATTTGTGCAACTACAAGTATCACAGTAAAACTTTTTAAAAAAATGGAAAAGTTATTTCTATGCAAGGGAAGAATAACATTATGATGGGTTGGACCAGTTAGTTAGCTTAGAGTAAAGAGAGTGAACATATAAGATCAATAAAAAATAAAAAGTCCTTCTCTTACATTTGCACGAAGATACATCAACCCATAAATTATATCTCGAAAATACTGCCGTAATATACTTTCTCTAAGACCATCAAGCGAGCAGCAAGTTTAAAGGGCCATTTGCCTTCCACATACTCCGAAACTGAACAAGAAATATATAGAAGTGGTCAACCAAACAACCCACATAATAAACATAAACATTCAGGCAGAAATTCATAAAGGCAAAGAAAGATGAAGAGCAAGTACTTTATTTTAAGAACATTGATATGCTTTTTCTAGTTTCTTCATTTTATTTTTTTCCTTTAAAAGGAGAGGGTTGGAAATGCGGAGGGGGTGAGAATACCCATTTTTAGAAAATAACCTTATGGAACCTAACTTCAAAAGGGGAAAACAAAATTTACAAAATTACACGAGGATGGCAGAGGAAATTTCCAAATTATGTACTTTCAGCATCACAACATCACAAAAGGGGAAGAAATTAGACAACTAAACTAGTAAATAATAGGAGAAAAAAAGAACCAAAATGCTAATAAAGATGCTCTGGAAAAAGGAAGCAAGAAGAGTTTTCGAAGCAAAAAAAAAAAAATCCAGTCAGTTTTTTGATTTTGTTGTTGTCCATCAAAAAGAAAAAAAACTCGTAAATAATAGGAGGAAAAAAAAACTAAAAGACTAATAAAGATGCTTTAGAAGAAAGAAGCAAGAAGCAAGAAGAGTTTTTGAAGCAAAAAAAAAAATTTCCAGCTAGTTTTCGATTTTGTTGTCATCCATCGGAAAGAAAATGAAGAGAGAAAAACATAAGCTTTCTTCGTGATGATGATGAAGAACAGGGACAAGAAGAAAGAGAAAGAAAAGGTTGGAAAGAGGAAGTCAGATGGCAAATGAAAGGAGTGAAGAAAAGGCGCTCCTGGTAGAGAACAGCTGGGGATACGGTCTCCTCACAATAAAAAGCGTGAGGAGACAAATGAGCCAAGTCAGCAAGGCTGAAGCAGGGCACAAAAACGACGCCGTTCCAAATAAAAAAATGTTGACTTCCAAACGGGAGCAGACGGAGCAAACGGAAGAGAATTGGTTTTTGAAATTCAAGTTGAAATTTTAAATTAGCCGCAGAAAACAAAATTGAGGCAAGCGTCTTCATGTGCTTGTGAAGGTAATCTACTCTGACCAACCACTCACTGAAGGTAGAAAGCTGAAGTTCGGGTGGGATTCAACCTACTGGGTGTTTCTAGGTGAAGTGGGTGTAGTTTACTCTGATGAAGGTAGCAATTGACAGAAAAGTGGGTGGAGAGGCAGGCG